>NC_072734.1:92219792-92373763 GCF_026930045.1 Uloborus diversus
AAAATTATCACCACTTAGCGTCTGGCGTTGAACCTTTATAATGACTTGATTAGGAAATATTCTCATCATTTTGCCAGCTTGTCAATATTTGTGTTTTTACGGTGCGATGTTTAATTGTTATTTTGGGAGAAAATTATATGGGTTTTGATTTTTCGATGCTAACAAGGATGATTAACTTTAAATAAACTCTTTTAATTACCGTTTTTTTTTTCTTTAGATGTCTACATTTTGAAAAATGCAATCTTTTAACATCCGATATGAGAATCATATTTTGTTCTTTTTTCAAGCTAACTTCGCTTTATAGCATTCAAATAAATGAAAAGTCTCTTTATTTCTGTTAGAACTCTCATTTCAAGTTTTTAAAGCAAAATTCCATTTTCTGTTATGAGTCAAAAATTAAAATGCTGAATAGATGGTTTATTTTATTTTATTTTTTGGGTCAACTGTGTCCACAGATATTAATGATATGTTTATCATAGGACTCTAAAATGCAATTTTAAAATAATTTTATCAAAAGCATTTCTTTTACAAGCCGTTTTTATACTTTTGATGCCTTCACTTTGAGAATTGCGATCTCTTTGCATCCGCTATGGGAATCCGATTTTACGAAATTTTGATGATTATTACGCTTTGTTAAGAGGTAAACAATTGAAATATCTTTTTATTTTTGTTAAAATCACGGAATTTATAAGTTTTAAACGAAATTCTTTGCTTTTTAAGAATGTCTTGGGTCAAAAAGTTGAATGCTGAACCCTATTCTGAATTTTATTTTATTTATTCATATTTTTGTTTCAATTATTTTAAGTACTGTACAGAAATATATCTAGTATAATTTAACATAATGAATGTAGAATAGTAGATAAATATTGATACTTGAAGCAGCGATGCCCCCCCGCCAAATATCAGAAAAAAATCCAGAATGATTTTATCGATGTAGAAGAGGAAAACACTCAACTTTAAGTTTAATTGATGCCGTCTGTGCCATCTCTAAAGTCTAAAATTTTGTTTTGACAAAAAAAAAAATTTTTTTTTTTGCGAAATTTTTTGATTTTTCACAAAATTATTTGATTTTTCACAAAAAACGGACCCTGTGAAAAATCCTGGACAGACCCCTGGAGATAGTCATTTTAATCCTTTTCTATTGATTCTCCTGGTCATTGAAGCTTAAAAGCATTCACTAGATAGATCTTCAGCATTTTCCACAATTTTTTTTCTGGTTTTTTATCTTTTGGGTGTTCTGGGTCCCTAGGACCCGAATTTTCGCGGAAGTTGCGTCCCTTTCCCGCGAATTTGCGTAAAAAAACCCGCTATAGCGCGTAAACGCGAACCCTGGTTGCATCTTTTTTGTGCGCATGTTAAAAAATGCTGATTTACAAAAGATCACATTTCAGTTTCATTGTTGCTTCTTTATTAGTCTGTTGAACAGACGAATCTGTTTATCTAAAATCTGACAATCTCAAAAGTCCCCTGTGTTAATTTTTTTTTCCTGAGTTTGTAGCATAAATTTAACAATTGTTTCATTTTTATCTCTAATATATTTTCCCAAAAACTTGACTTGGATTCCGACTGCATTGTTGTTCTTGGATTTGATCCAAGATGATATTTAACAGCAGCAAATGGAGAAGGGACTCATTATCAACAGTCACAATGCCCTATGAGTCTCATAAGAAGTGTAACCCAGTGAAAACTAAGCAGCAAGTTTTCTAAGAACTCCCTCTACTCAGCAAATAAGTAAAGAGGGTGTAACAAATTATCTGTGAAAAGGATAGGAACATTGCGCAGTAAGCATTGGCTGAATTAGGTTGAATCACACTGCTGGCAATTACAAAACTATTATTGATTTGTGTATGAATAATGAGTTGTATAAGCGTTTAGATTTTTTAAAAGCAGAAAGTATAAGCTAAATAAATATGTTAATTTAATGAATATTGTGAGGACACTACAATGCAGCAAGAGAATGGAGTTTGTGAGATTGTTTTTGATGACAGGGGAGGAACTTCTGATGAGTGACAGCTCAGAGATTTGAGTTGTTTGGCGGGCTCTATTGTGTGTAACATGTATAATACATGATCATCTTTTATTGTATCCAATATCTGATGAAAAATTTCTTCATTAAAATGTTGGGTTAAAACTTAAAGATTTTCACTCTTTCTTGTCTTATTTCCATCTCTGAAATCTTACAAATATGTCAAAACTACAAATAAAGTTTGTTATTACTTTAGCTGGTATTATATTTTGTAATATTCTACTCCTAAATAAGATTTAAAATTTGCATTCATTTTGATACATATATGTATTTAATAGGAAATTGAGAATCAAAGAAATGAAGTGGCCAGCATTGAACAGGTTTTAACTGCAGTGAAAGAGGAGCATGACAAAGGAAATATTGTTCCAAGGAAGCTTGCTGTTAGTTCTTATACAGCAACACCTAATAATACACCATTTGGTAAGAATATTTTCTTTAATCTTGTTCAGATACTATAACATCAAATATTTATATTTGAATTTAAATGTACATGCATGTATATTAACTTTGGTGCAGGTGTTCATTCATTTTATCAACCCTTCTATTTCATCCAGAAACTAGTAGTTTTTGATCTCTGAAACTTTCTTCTTAACATGCCATATTAATTAAGTGAAGGAATTACCAACGTTTTAATGCACAAAAATCAATTTTTGTGTGTTAAAGCGTTGGTAATTCATTCATTTAGTTTTCATGCCCAAAGGTATTTATTTGTTATGTCATATTAATGCTTAGTACTCATGTATCATCCTAAACACCAACATTTGCCATCTTGACAGCATTTCAAAGTTTGTATTGTAACAGCCAAGATGGTGCATTTGGTGCAATTTCTAATTTATATATAGTCCCAACCAAGTTGACACACTTTATTTATGAAAAAGTTAAGACACGAAATATTTTTGCATAAAGGTTTTGTCATGTCCATGTTGTAAATGATTTAAAAAAGGTCCTTTGAATTATACAGTAAAACCTGTCTATAACAATGCTGTTGGGACCTAAGAAAATATTGTTCTAGACAGATTATTGTTATAGATAGTTTGATTATTTATGATGACTTTTTGCTGATACCAAAGAAAATATTGTTATAGACAGGTTTATCGTTATAGACAGTGTTGTTATACACAAGTTTCACTGTATATGTTTTTTTTTTTTTTTTTTGAGAAGGGGATTCTAAAATAAGTTATTTAGGCAGGCAGGGTATCTTTTTATAATTTTTTTATCGCTAGTGGAATAAGCTCATTAAGCTTGTATGATTAGTGTTTAAGAAGTTAAAAATGATTTTAATCTTGAAAAATCAAAGTACTGTAGCGCTACAAATCCCCCAACCTGAAGTCCATGCGTTTTTCCCCCCTTGAAACTGATTTTGCAGTCAATTTATTTTTGTGAACCCAAAACTATCATACTTAAGTACTATAATCTGCTGATAATGAATTTCCGGCAATTAAACATTGAACCATGGAATGGATCAAAGGTACACAAAAATAAGGCATTAATACAAAGAACTTGGCATGTTAAAACTAAATATGAACAATTTTGGACATTTGAATTTAAAAAAAATTGCCTTAAGTATTGAAAATAAAAGAAATACGAAGTTTTTTTCAAAATAGCACCTATTTTGTTTTTAGATGGTAGTCATTACTTCAAGAACAGTTATTATTATGGATTTAAAATTTTTAAATTTTTCCCTGTTCCACTTGTCTGTTAGAAAACATTCATTCCCCTTTTTTCCTTTCAACAAAAGCAGCCATTGAACTACTTATTTCCAAAGCCTTTGTAGGAATCTTTTCAGTCTTTAAAGACCCGACAGCTTGCCCAATAGTTCAGGTATTAGGCTTGGAATAAGAACATCCAGCATTGTAGCCAGAGTTATGAGAAAAGACGTGAGGTGGTGGTTATGACATACCGTAAAACTGTACAACTTAAGACTACTATACGCTACTATACATCTCAGCTGTAGAGTGACTCTTAGAAAAAAATTCCAAATTACATACAAAGGGAGGGGGAATTTTTTGTATAGTGGTATAAAGTTTGCGGATAGTGGTGACTGTCATGATGCGCGCATTTAATTTTGAAGAGTTATTCAAAAACCAAAAAGATAACAATTCTAGGCCGTGAAAGTGGAAGCATCGCAGCTGCACATAACTTCAGATCAACGACTGCCTTGAATGCCAAAGAACAAAATTTAAAAGACTTACCCTGTGTTGCGTGTATGTAGACGATAGGAAAAACACATTGATTATCGTACGTCCTTTATTTCAAGTTAAACTTCAGAGCAGACAAGATGACAGGACTTTTGCATGGTAATCACCAGGAAAAACATTATTCACTTGATAAAAAAACTCAAATGCGCGGAACACATACTTAAAAGAGTTTAAAAAAAAACGTGGAGCTGGAGCTTGCAAAGTTCGTTAAAGATCGGAAAACGGGGAGTTCATTCGGATGGTGGTGAAACTATCAAATTAAAATGGGAGCAGGACGTGCACTTCACTTTGAAGATGGTGGGGTGTAATTCTGGGATGCATCATAATCAAGGATGTCGGTTGCAGGCCACGCCATGTTGGAAAAAGTGGCGCACAAGTTGGTAATCTCCATGGTGACAATGTTGAGATCATCACACAATTAAAAATGGATTGGGGTAATAGCGGCTCCGTATCATCACCACAAGCTATGTAGATCATCAAAAAAGGTCGTTAATGAAGGGCTCGATTCCGGTACATTCTGCGTGCCGCCATTTGATGCCATCATACACGCAGGTGATGCATTTCATATGCAACCATTACTAGTTGCAGTAAAGCTTAACTATCTTGGTTAAATACATTTAGAAAAAAAAAAAAGAATTTTCACCTCATTTTGAGGTCTTCAAACACCTGGCGGAGAGCCACTGCCGTCAACGGACGCCGTGCACAATTCCTTCTTTTTCGCCATCATTGGAGAGAAACGGAGCTGCGAAAAGCACGTCTGATCGGACTGAGAGCAGCAAGCAGAGTGAAGTGGGGTGGAAAAAATGAATCTGCGATATGAGCGATCAGATCCGGGTACGCGGCAATGCGCGGGAACCAATGAGTGCGTTTGGCACCCAAACAACGAAGGGAAGGGGACGCTACACCATTTTAATGGCCGACAAGAAGATGAAAAAAATCGGATCAACGACTGAAAAATTGTCAAAAAGCTAGACGATGGAAAAAAATGAATAAGTCACATATTTGATATCATAAAGTGCGCATTTAAAGGGAAACGCGGGGGAAAACGTGTAATGCACAAGAAAATGAAAAAACAACTAAATGGGGGAAAAAAACGATTAAAATGACCGAAAACATGGGAAAAAAAATAAATGGGTAAAAAAAATGTGATATGCATTATCACAGTGACAACTTTAAACCGCCTCATATTTTCTTTGATATGCACTGCAAAGCCGCTGCGGTCTAAAGTTTCAATGCATAGATCATTCTGTTCCAGTCCCGTACACTGCAAAAATTAAAAAAAAAATTGTACTTTTTTCAATTTATAAATATTTTTATACTTTTTGAGTGAATTTCAGCTTTTCTTAAATGAAATCATTGTGAAAAATACAATATTTTATTCAGATGTATAAATATGAACGCTAGATAGTATGAAAAGCAATTAGTAGATACCTACTCCTGGATTTATTTTTTTTACAAGAGCATTTTTTTAATCATTTTTTTTTACAGGGGCTTGATGCAAATTTTGTCCCAATTGGGTAGGTTTCTTCAATGTCACAATAATTTTTTTTTTTGTAATAAATGACATCGGGGGGGGGGGGGGGTGAGGCCAACACCAAAATTTACCCTTTTTTGCTTTCTTTGTTGAAATTTGGTTGCTCCTGATTTCTTGGATCACCTTTTCCATCAGTTCAGGCAATTATTTGAGGTAAGGACGGCCGCCTATCTTCTTTCTTTTCCTGGATTCATGTCTAAAACCAAAGAAAACCTGAAAACTAAAAAACTGCTCAAGACAATATGAAATTGTTCACAAAATATTGACAAACGATAGTAAAAATGGGTGGTCCAAAGTTGCAACTTGAATTCCCATATTTTGTTTACTTTCAAATGACAAGTAAACAAAGCCTCATCAGGATTCGCCGATAAGGCTAAATCATCTTAGATACCTAAGTAATTAAGTAATGAACTTACCTTCAGAGAATTCAATTAACAAATATATGTTTTGAAGGAGACTTTGAGAGCTGAAGCAAAAATTTCAAAAAACCTCCCAACACAAATGAATATTGACACAAGAATGATAACACTGGAGCTTGAAGTAAACAACATGAATTTCGCTGAATACTTGCGGACCTACTGAAGTTTTTTAAAGACTTCAGCTTTACTCCAACGACCACTACATGGGACGTACTACCGGATTCCTTCAATGGTCTAAAGTTGCAACACAGGTCTAAAGTTGTACGGTTTTACGGTATTAGCTGACGCTGACACTCATCAAGTAGTCTGACAAGAGTTTTTATGGTTTTTTCCTATTTAAAACACAAATGTAGGGACCCACCCTTAAATGTCTTCCAGAAAGGAACTTTTTGCCAAGGTGCTCCGCATTCAAATAAATCATGTTAGCAAACTTTAGCTAGCAAAGTGTTGCATGTTGAGGGTAACTACGACAACAAACTTCAGCAGATCAACTTAATACTTTAAGAGTTTATTAGAGCAAAAAAAAAATTCACAATGTCTCTTTTCCCAATTGTTCAAAATTTCTTAACTGAAAATATTCAGCAATTTATTACTTTATTTTATATATTTTTTGAATGAAAGTAAACCTTTTTCTTCTATGAATTAAAAACTTTGAAATATGAAAATTTTCTTAGCACTCCCCCACCTCTAAAATTAATGTATGGGTTCCCATGTCACTTACAGCAAAGGCTACTTTTAGTAAAAGCTTAATAGACCAATTGATTTAATTTTTCAACTATTAAATGCTTTCGTCTGAAAATCATTGTATTAGTGCAAGTTTTTTTGCTTCCTTTTTTTTATCATACTAAAATGATTTTAATGAAGCTGCTTGTAACTTATTTTATGTTATCAAAATTCTGATTTTCAAAAATAATTTTTTAAAAACTTGTATAGGAAATCTAAAATTTTCTGTCACATTCTTCTAGATTTGACGCCTCCCAAATCTCCTGATCATCATGAAATTGCTAAAGAAATACAAGGGATTGCTGTGGATGATGGGGCGTCACGTTCAAAGAACAATGGTTTGTACTTTAAAAAAAAATCCTATTTCTTGTGTTGAATATCTATTAAAGTATATTATAGTACAAATGTTCTGTTTTTGCATAAGATAGATATTCATAGTTTATTCCACTGAAATTAAACTTTTTCTTACTTTCATTTAATTGACTGTCCATGGTGTTAGCTCTGAATGAATTTTTTTTCTTAATGTGAGAGGTTTTAATTACAGTCCGATCCCGACTTACACGAGGGATGCATACCCCTCCAAGACACCTGCCGCAAGTCAAAATTTTGCTTTGTGGAACAACATATGTTTAGAATTTTTTTATAAGCATACCCAATTATTTCAGACATATGTTAACACCCCTCAAAGCAGCAGTAGCAATGTCAAAGGATTCTTTTGTTCCTTTTGGTTCATCAAACATTATAAAAATAATATATTGGGGATCAATAAACCTAAAAATGATGACATTCTGCTATTCTTAAGATATTTTTTCTTGCCATGCCCATCTGAAGTTAATTTTTCAGCAGTGCCAGTTTTACCACCGGCAAGATATCCTTTAACATCGGCTCTGCGTCCTCTCCCTTCTTTTACCACGAAACAAAATAACTCGCTCATTTGTTTAGAGGTTTTCTCACTAAAAACACGCTTACCAACAAGACGCTCATTGTGCTTTTTGATTAGAATCAGATCATATAATATCCCTCCATTTACTATTGGCAATTGTTACAAACCATTTCTTGACTATATATTACCGGATCTTTTGAGAGAAAAAAACTACTTTTTACTGTTATAAAAAGTGTTACTATTTAACATAAATTACTGTTATGAAGCTTAAAATTAATAATCAATGAGATACGTGAATTAAAACAGTAGGATACTTACATTAAGTACATTACTGCATTATAATAGCACTGAACAATAGATATGGTAAACTTAATTATAATTTATAAAATTACGAAGATGATGGTTTTTTGCAATTCAGTAACTCCCCTATTTCTGGCCTGTTTAAGCCACAATGAAAGAACCACTTCCATTTTCATGATGTTTGTATTTTGTTCAGACACTACTGTGCGAGTTTCAGTATTAAAACTAAGTTCTGAACTTTTACGGATTTCCTTTTCTTGAATTTTAATTGTACGTATCGAAGATAAACTCATACCTAATTGTCATGCTACCTTTGATGCACTTTATAATTGTTCAAGCATATCGAGAATTTTACCTTTTCTTGCTTTGTCAAAGTTAAGAGCCATTCTATTTTATCAATGTTCATATGTAGAATGAAAAAAAAAACAGTTAAGAATCGGAGGGGTTATTTGTATAAACTATAGCAAAGCTAAGCATTGTTTAGATTAACACAGTGTGAACTTCCGCTTTCAGTGATGCTAAAGGGATGAAAATCCATTCAGGAAACCAATATTTAGTGTCAATGAAGCCCATTCTAACGCTCCGTCGCTTCTTTCCAAAAAATGTCATGTTGCAGGCAAGCAATTTGCATCAGCAATAAAAAAAATAATTACTGACAAAAAAAACTAGCGTTATAGACATTTTGCGTAAGTCTGATTGCGTTGTAGCGAGATTCAACTGTATGATGCTTTTACTGAAGTTATATTTGTTTTTTTAATATTTAACAGCTTAGATTTAAAAAGTTGAAGAATAATAGATTTTTAATGTGGTTTTTGATTTTGAGAACAAAAGTAGATACAGTAGAACTTCGATCCAACGTTCCCTCATCTTTCATCTTCCTATATGCCTCTTCCGGGATTGTCTTGTTTTAAATTGCCCATCAGGAATGCTATCCAAATAGTGTTAATTTTACCTACTTGGATTGTTTCTGAAGCTAGTTTGGTAGTTTTTTACATTTATTGTTCAGAGGTTTCAGCATGTGACTTGATTTCTTGTCAAAAAATGATAGTAGGTTATAAAAACAAATGGATCATGATGCAAGTAAAAACTAGGGATGTGTCGTTCATGAACGAATATGTCAAAAAGAACAAATCCTTGAAATGAACGGATATGTTTGTTCATATAAAAAAATGAATGACTGTTCTTTTGAAAGGTGAGCAATTTGGAACATTGTACTGATGCACTTGTGATAAAATCGTTTTTTTTTTTTTTTAATTACATTCATCTTCAAATTTTTAACTCCCACTCAATCTCAAATATCCTTTTTCTCAGTGCAGTATAATTTATTCATTTTAAACCTTTTTACCATCTGCTTTATTTATCATTTTTCTATAACCGTTGCAGTGCATTTCCAATGTATCCATTAGTAATAATTTTTGTAACTTGCTTGGGTCCCTAGCAAAAGGTTTGGACTTTCCACTTCCTGTCTCAGGCACCTGCTAAATTCCTTCTCACGCTTTCTGTCGCCAAAATTATTTCTGAAAATACCTTTTATCATTTTTATGGTAATGTCTTCTATAACATTCCTATTAACTACGAACTATATTGATTTGGGTGAAGTACACCACCAGCTCAGTCATTTCCAGCCAAGGACTGCAGTTTCGTGCTTATTAGCACTCATCAGCCCGGCATAGGAAAGTGACTGAGTTAGTTTTTTTGTTAAGTTGATTCACAGCTTCCAAGTTGCTTGTTTAACCTTCAATATCCAGAGGATTTTAAAGGATTATTGCTGTTTATTTTTTCCGCATTTAAAAAAACTGATTTTTTTTTCTGTTTTCATCTGTACTGTGGAATAATTTTGAATCTCCCTGATATTTTGGTTGTTCCATCGCTCTTTTTATGCACTGAAGAAGGGGTTTGATATTATAACCTCGAAACAGCTGGTTGCAGAGTTTTTAAACTCTTTTTAAATGCTCTTATTTGAACATATATACACGTCATATTTTTACGCATTTCAATATAACAATGTTTTTGACTGCTTCTTTTACAATAGTATATATGTATATATACTGTGCTGTAGCTGGGAAAAAATATTTCGAGGAACCACCTCTTTCTTTTGGGTAGATGTCATGGTTAACAGATGTTGGTTTTGGGGGGTCAAAAAAGGTCAGTTTCGATAACTTACGCCAGTTTTTATTTAAAAAGCAGATGTTTACTTTTTTTAAAAAAACCTTGTTTTGATACCAGTTTACAGTGAATTGGGTGTTATTATTATTATTTTTATTAATATCATCTTGTCTTTTTTCAAATCGTAATCTGCATTGCTTTAAAGAATATTAGTTCTGTAATTACTTCAATATTTGCTTTATAGTATTTTAAGACATGCTTTCGCCTTCTTTACTTGCTGACTCGCGACACATTCCGAAACCTGTGAGGCTCCTTTTAGGGTATGCTGCTCCCACCCACTGACGAAGAAGCAGCTTAGTTGTGCATATCTGAACATTCTATATTTGACCCCAAATAAAATATTTTAAATTAATTTTTCATAGGCATATTTTCTTTTAGACTAATTTTAGTTATTTTTCCTGTTCCAAAGAAGATTACTGTTCAAATGAAAAATTTCGAATGTACGTGAGAATGTCATGCAGGAGAGATCGCATGTAACTTTTTTAAATGAACGCAGTCGTTCAAATGAACAAGTTGAATGAACCGATCAAAAGAATGAACGATCCTCTGTCCGGATCATGAATTATGATCCTCAACAGATCATTAAAATGAACGACATTGCCCATCTCTAGTGAAAACGAATGTTTGATTACATAACCAGTTCCTATTATTGCTAAAGCACTTATAGTAATGTTGAAATGATTCATCTAAATTAAGCTAAGATATCAAAAATGTTAAAAAATGTATTGTTTAAGAAGAAAAGTGCATGCAGTCCAGTCAAATGGAACCTGCTGCTATAATAGTGTGTATATTTGTACAAAATGGGAAATTGGAGACTTCCGGTAATATTACTTCAGCCTTGAATTCTTGTGGGGAAAAAAAACTGTAAAGCATGTTCGTATAAATTTTAAAAACAAAGATATTAAAAAATATTCATTGAACACATCCAGAGACTGCAGTTTCGTTCTTATTAGTGATAACCAGGCTGTCTGGTATATTGCATGTATTTCTGCCTTAGCTCTGGCTTAGGGGCGGTAACTTACTGCTAAATACCCAAGCTTTGCCTTCAATTCACGAGTCAAACCACAACATGCTGCTTACACTCACTGGTGATGATTAATTTACTTTATCTATCAATAAAAAATATCTTGATTTTTTTTAATCTTTTCAAAACAGTCATAATTTTTTTACACCCTGATCCAACCACCCATTACACCCTGATGAAATTAACTAATAATTTATAAATAAACTGGAAGATTAAAATAACCTGTAAGTCAGAAATTAAAACCTTAGTCTTCGAAAACAACTTTAAATGCTGAAGTTTTCCCAATGACAGCTCTTGATAACTGAAGGAATGTCACTATTTGCAATCTAAACTTTTTTTTTTCTTTATATCACTCAAGTAGCAGCTAGAAAACAGTACCCTATGTCTTCCTGATACCATTAGTTGAAGTTTAATAGCTACCGAACTTTCTCAATGCTGTTGTGTCATCATTGCAGTAATTATTCTTGGAATGTATAAACCATTACAATAAATGTAGCTACAGTAAAAACATAGATATATAGCATGATATGTTGTTTACTACTGTTACTTTGCTGCTCAAAAGCATTTATTCATTTCTTATTATAGTTAATGCTTTGACTGCTTAGTTTACATTATTGTGAGTTTGACAGATATCTTAAATTATCATTTGTGCCTTTCAGATTCTGATGATGAGTGTGGCAGTATTTCAAGTGTTTTGCAGTATTTCAAGCGTGAGCAGTGTAGATTCAGACACTGAATTTGTTGTCATTCCAATGCCAAAATGTTTCAATTTATCAGAATCTTTTGTTTCCAACCATATGCCACACTTGGACCGATTTTTGCGATCTAATACAGGTAAATTTCCAAATTCAATTCATTGGGAATATGTGCAATACTTTCTGAAGTTGTATGACAAATTAGATCAAATTATTCTTGAATTTGTACTTAATGTTCTATTCATATATTTATAAATAATTTTTAAAATCAAATTAAAACTGCAGTACTTTGAGAAGAACATCAAATAGCTATATATTGTGCTGCACAGTAGTACTTAGAGTATTAAATTTGCAAAAATTCCAGTTTTTTAGTTAAATATTTCTTTATTGGACTCGCTAGATACGGGGTATATGTTAAGATTTTTTTAACAAGATATCTACCAATAGTTGGAAAGGTAAACCGTTGGACAATGTTGTGGAACCATAAATAATCAAACCTTATACCTGGTCAAGTATCGTGAAAACCAGCTTATCCGTCATAGCACGTAGGTAAATAAAAACTGGATTTTTCACTGTTCATACATTGGTGCAGCCCATACTCATTTTTTTCATAAGCTGTTGAATTCCAACCTCCAATAATATGATTTGTGAATTCCTGAGAATAAATGAACTACAAATCCTTCTTTAACTAGGAATGCTATGGTCAAAAGAATTACTTTTTTCAAACGTGTTGAGAGATGTACTATAAGGGGAAGACAAAAAAAAAAAAAAAGAGATTAAAAGTATATATAATTAACAATAATAGAAGTTCTAGTTACAAATATTCAATCTCTGCTGTAGCTTTGCTATGGGAGAGAGGGGGCGGGGGACTTTCATTTTTTTTAAGTGGAAGTCTTGTTTGGGCATCTAAACATCCGGAGAGGTAAGGGGGGGAGGCAGCCCTGACTGCCAGTTCATTCATATGGCTGGCATCTTTGGCAAATTTTCATATGAGTATGTTGGTAGTAGTTTCAACAATGATAAAAGTTAAATATATATATATATATATATATATATATATATATATATATATATATATATATATATATATATATGAGTATATTTTGTACTCCCATCTTAGAGGAATTTAACTTAATGTGGCAAGCATTCCATTTTGATGTTGATATTTCACTGGTCAGCTTTATTTTTAAAACTTTAATAAGTTATAAATAACATTTCATTTTTAGTTTTGTTTACAAATATCTTGGATAAATGTAGTTTATAGTGCTAGTTTCTTCATTGAAGATCTGCTATGCAACTCTTAAGTTAAATGTGGCAATTCCACTTTTCTTTTTTTTTTTCCAACATGAGTACTGCCTATGCTCTGGTTTTACAGTGCATGTTAATTTTGATGCTGAAATTTCTCTTATACCAGTCATTGAAACCAGACATTCTTCGCAACTACCACATATATATGCTTAAATTATTGCTTGTTACATAAATTGCATACTTAAAACGTTTTTTAATGCTTAAGTATAGAACATTAACTAGTTACAGTAGGCGCCCCTTAACATGATCACGGTAATGTTGTCATTCGCTCAATATTATGCGGAATAACGAAATCCCTGCACACTTGCATATTAACACGTGGAAGAAAAGGTCAGGTATTGTAATCAATGTTTTCGTTTATTATTATCACTTTTTCATAAACTTTAAATGTTCCCCCCTTATTTTGTTCCTTAATCCTTGTAAATACAAAGCCAAACCCTGACAAAACTAACTTTATGTAGGACATTTTGTGGGTTTCTATAGCAATGCAATCTTTTCCTAGGATGAAACGACAGGAAATTTGTTCTCAGTGACCACACACTCCCCTTAAGTTGATTTTTATTTGCACATGCAAAAATTCAGTGGTTTGGACATGTTGCAAGTGGTGATCTTCTCCCACTTTGTTAATTAATGTAGCTTCCAGAAAAATATTTTTTTTTTAATCTGTAATGCAGAAGAATTTTTCTCCCAGTGACATTAAAAACTTCGCTCTAAACGATAAAACATTAGAGCCACGAAGAAAGAGTGCATTGATTTAACTGTGAAGGGAAAATTTAACATTTTAAACACTTTGACTATTTACCTGTGATGAGTCAAAGAAATACTGCAACACAGTTAAACATTTCTCAGCCATTACTTAGTATGATACTAAAGAATCGTGACGAGATTGAAAGCAGAGTGAAGTTAAATGAAAATTTAAACGTTTAATTGAGTCATTGTAATTTTAATTTGCAGTTGTAAAAATAAATGCTTCTTAATTGAAAAAAAAAAATCATTTTATGTATCCTGGATTCTGTTCAGTTATTGTTATCAAACTCGGTGTCCCAAAGTGATCACATTAAGCAGCGTCTACTAGATTTTATTTTACTTCCCTAATGCAATTTTTTCTTAGTCATGCCGTTGCTCTAAAATTATTTCAAATTTTGTATCAAGATGTTGTATTCTTTGTTTCTTTTTTATAGGTATTTGAAGCATTTTTAAAAATTAATTAGCAATTACAAGTTAGAATGTAACAATACTTGGGTACAAAATAATGACAAAAAATTGTGTTTTGAAAGGCGTTTATATACATGTTTATTAACACTAGAAAGACAAATGTACCCATGTGGCTCTCTGTCCCTTATTTGTTGTTTAGTGAGATTTTTTCATAAACTGAACTTAACCCAGTTTTCTGACATTCCAAAATATGATCCCATGTAATTTATATATATTTTAGCTAAATAGCAACTTAAATATTGACAATAAAGGCCATAGTAACCATGAGATATTTTATGATAAAAAATACAAATTCTTCCTTTCTTGTATTCACCATTATTAAGAAGTGCAATATTTAGTATATAATTTCATCTTGCCCTTTTTACATTTAGTTTGACTTTTAAGTGCTATATGCTACAACTGTTCCTACTCGCTCATAAAAACCAGCATAAAAAAAGTAAGAGCTGCTCAAAAATTTCAAATTTTGACTTGCAAAGACCAGTAGTGAAATAATCATACCCTCAGCTTTTATTTCCAAATTAGAGGTGATCTTTGTAGCATGAAAAAGAACTCACTCATGAAGAAAGTTTGGAAAAATAACGCTCATAAAGCTTCTCTGGCTTCATAGCTATATAGTAATTTTCAATCTTTCAAGGGTTGAAATTACTAAGTAGGTGTTGAAAACACAAAAAAATGAATTAATACTTCTGAAGCTATAAATCCATGACTTATCATCAATTCCCTGGTCACCTCCTTGAAAATAATCTGATTGACAGACTGTCCTGTAAGGCAGATTCACCAAAGCCATAGAAAGTATGTGATGCTATTGCTGCTCTATTCACTTCATTTAATTTGTTAAATTTAAAAATAATTTTTATGCTTTAGGAAGAATAAAAGTACAGTACAACTTCATTTATCCTGACTACTTGCAGGGCTCCCAAATGGTCCGCTTTTCTCACTAAATTAATACTTTATGGTTTTTGTTTCAAAATACTTATTGTTTTGCTCTGTGAATGTCAGTCAGTTACCCATGGAATTGCCCCACAATAAATGCAGGTGCTTTTTGTTGTTCAAAACAAAAAGCCAATGTTCGACATACTTATAGTTTTCGCCGTCATAAGTTTAAATTACACTATGTAAACATTAAAAACATTTTAAATTTGATCTGGATAATCCAGAAATCTGGATAAACGAGGCTCGTCTCTACTTATTTAATAATAATTTGGATAAAATTGTGGAGAATACAAGTAAAACTTTGCATGCAAACTGAAATAACATTGTGACATTTTAATAAAATTTGGGATCTCCTCCCAAATTTTATAATTTAAACTAACAAGCTTGGAGGAAAATGGTCCCTTCACTCAGAAACTTGAATTTGATCCTTTGACCCTTCATAGATTAACTCTTCATGAATTAATTCTAGTTATTTCAGTTGAATTAAATTTAATAATTCACTTTTTCTAGATAATAAAACAGAAGTAAAAGATGATGGCAAACTTGTGTCAGAAGGTAGTTCTTCAAAGGAAACTTATAGACATCCTGCATGTGTTACAGAAACAGTTTCTCAAGAGACCGGGGTACCTGAATTACCCGAACAACTTGAAAAGGATCTAAGACGTAGCTCTTTGAAAGACAATAAAAAAGAAGAAAATACTTTCTCTAATGTTGTAACAGATGGATCTTCCTCTGAAGTCAGTATAATAGAAAGTGAGGGCAATAGCCCAACTGTTGAAAATATGCCAACCATTGATTCAATAAGCATAGCAGTTTTCTCATGATGCAAATTCAAAATCTGATTTTGTGTGCGAAGTGAAGTATCCTGTACCTGAAGTTTTCAAAGACGAAGTTATACCAAAGGAAAATGTGCTTGTTGAAAGCTGCAATGAAGTAAGTATATGATATTGTGTACAGGGTTCGTACGGGTCATGGAAATCCTGGAAAGTGATGGAAAAAATATAAGCAAATTTCAGACCTGGGAAAGTCATGGAAAAATTGAAATTTTCAGTCTGAGTCATGGAAACTTATTTTCAGTCATGGAAAAATGTTCTGGGAAAAAGTAACAGTAGCTAAAAAGAGTATTAGAAATCTTGAGTGATTTAGTATTGCACCGTGAAAGCTATTTAAACTGGAAAATTGAACGATCTCAAAAAACATTGCATCCAAGTTCGTTTCCATCACTACTAAATCTTTATTTTAAAATTTATCAGGGCTTATCTCAATTTGTTGAAGGTTTTGGACAATCTTTAGTCATGCGATAGAATACAGAAATAAGGGAATTCTAATGCTCAAAAACAGTAGTACCCAATATATGGCCCGCAAAACTAATCTATGCGACCCACTGGTACATTCAGTGTCATTATTCAAACATGTTCTGGAATTTCTGAACCTATTAATTTATATGCATTTGAAAATGTACAAATGAGTAAACAAGTACATTTAAATCAAAAGATTTATATACTATGAAATGTTTTTTTTATTATTTTTTTAAATAAATATCTGGTTTAGAAACATGAATTTACTAAAGAATGTGGCTTTATTTTAAAGAACCAAAAAATTGTCAAGTTAACTCTAAAAAGCAACTTTTAAAGCAAATTTATTGAAACTTAGTAATGATTTATTCAACTTTTTCCCCAATCATTATCATTCTGCCTGTTTATAAAAAGAATTGACATTTAAACATCATTCACTGTAGTTTTACTTAACTTAAACTAATATGATGAAAACAGGTAAGAATTATTCAGTTTTTTAGGTTGTACACTGATATTTTTTTAATCAGGTAGTGGCATTCACATAGAAGTTTTGCTAATGCTCATTTCCAAAAAAAAAAAAAAAAAAAAAAAATGGCAAGTTTGATAGTAAATTATACTATTCTCTTCATGTAAGAAGGTCATGAAAATTTTCATGAAGTCATGGAAAAGTCATGGAATTTTTTCTTCCAAATAGAGTATGAACCCTGTGTATAGGTTTCTGAAATTAAGTTTAGTTGTTTTTGTCCATTATATTTAATCTCTTGGTAATACTTTAGGTTAGAAAATTTTATTACTTAATATTCTATAGTGTACAATGAGAGTAGGGCTTAAGTTAAAACCTCCTGCAGCACCCTTGAACTTGTGCTGCAATCATTGTAGGGTAATGTAATGGAGTGTTATAAATCAAATTGTAGAAAAATTCATTATTTATTTTTAACCCTCCCTGCAAGTGTTTTCAGTCATTGAATTTCTTTTGCTATAATAAGTATTTATGCTTTACTGAGCTAATCCAATCTGAACTTGACTATCAGAGAACTGTGGCTTTATGTGAGACATCTCTGTCTATGTCTTCTTCATAAGTAAGAAAAATAGTAAGACTAACTACATTGAATAATAATTGCATCAGGACTATTTTTTTTTATTAAGAATTTAGTAATTTTACCATTATTTCTGGTTTTCAGTCTACAAGTTATGAAATTTCTTGCCAAATAGTTCTTTCACTTTTAAGTTGTGTTTTCTGTTGTTAATCAGCTTCACCATTAGAACTACTTTGGTAATTACTAAATCAATTGTTAATAATCTTGAATTATCATTGATAAAATTCATTCATAATTTGTCTCCTGCATTATATTTAAAGTCTTCAAAAGTAGGTATCTGCAATGCATTTTTTTTTTTTTTTTCAAATTTTTATATTGCAGTACTAAGTTAGTCCAACTACCTGAGACAGAGTTTCACAATGGTCCTCTAAATTGTTTAAACAAAACAAGAAAAGTTGTTGTAACTCATATCTTATGTATATTCTTCCTAAAAAAATTTCCTTTTTGGAGATACCTACTTTTGCAGCAATATACTTCATGTATTCAACTGTCAAATGTAGGCAAAAAAAAAAATTTCCTTGCATGTATGCTTTTTTAATGTACACATACATATTTGGTGGCAATTAAAGAAAAAGCTCTTTTTCAATATTAATTTTTTTTTATATATGATACATCAGTGATGATAGGTGTTTAATCTCATGTAAGGTAAAATCAATATTTAAAATGCTGTATTTTTACAGCATTGTTTATTATTATTTTTTGAGTAATACTTAACATACATTTTTCAAGGTGCATTTTATTCCCTCTGTACAAAATTATTTAGTTTTCAATCCTGGTATTTTATTTATAAAATCAAGCATTTTTCCCCCTAAGGAACAGTCCTCAGAAGCTCTTGGAAGTGCTACTTTTCCTAAATTTCCCGTTGAAGGCATTACCAGTGCATATGAACCTTTACCACCAAATCATAACTATGAGGAAAGGTACATCTGAATTTATTTCTCTTACATTTAGCCAGTTTCATTAAATATTTCCAGTTGTATATTAAATGCTAAGTATCAAGTAAATTCTCCAATTCTGTTTGTATACTCCAAAAATCCATTTTTTTCTGAAAAATCCGATTTTTTTTTGGTGGGGGGGGGGGGACTATTATGAAAAACCAGCGGCAAATTTAGTGCATTGAATGATCCGACTTTTTAGGACTTCCATTCAACTGAATTTCCACAACTAATAAACTCATTCAGGGCATAAAACTGGTCAGTACAAGTCAGTATTCTTAATATTGGTCAGTATTTGTAAGTTTTTTCAGAACTTAGTCAGTAAAATCAGTATTTTTTTACAAATTTGCCCGAAAAATTCAATTCATTTTAAGAAAATTTCTTTTTTCATAGCAAAATTATTCATATAATGTGTCCTATATTTGTCCTATATTTTTTGCGGAAAATGTCCTATATGTGACAAGTCGGTCACTTCTACCCCTGTTCAGGTTATTAAATAATTAACCACAGCACTCACCTCAATCAAAAACTCAGCTCTTGTATAAAGCAAACTATCTTTGGGAAAGTGTTTAATCATTAAGTTTCTTGATAGCCCAATTTTAAAACTAATTATTGAATTTAAGATGTTTTAAAAATAAACTGATTGTACTTTACTTGTCTTTAATTTTTACATGTTTTGCCTTTATTGTTATTTTAGGTTAGTGGTTGCCAATCTGATCTTATGATCCTTACTGTTCATGCTGTTTAGATTGGTTTTGTATCTCTTATAGTGTGGTGTAAAAGCATTTGTCTAATGCTATAACTTTTATATGCAGTAGAACCAAATCAAAACCTTTTTTACTATTATAAAACAGTTCACTCTTTCAAATATTCCTAACTAGTCTTTGAAAAAGTCCATTTTATCATTAGGGGAAAAAAATCTGTGGTGTTTTTGTTGTACAGTTAATGTCTTCTATTCTTTTTAATTTTTCTTCAAATTGGGAATTTATTTAGGAATAAAAATTACTCCTGCACATCGCTACACTAATTTAAGTTTTGTGAATTGTCAGTTGGTAAAACACAGCCTTGAGTTTTATTTTGCATTTAGATATTTTTATCATAGTTGATTTTTCATTCCAATTTTTGTGGAAAAGAATTTTTTAATCTTGTAATAAGTTTCTTTAAAAATATTTCTTCCTCTCTTTTTTTGTAAAAATCAATTTTTACTTTGTTGGGAAATTTACATCCTTTAAAAATACAGAATGACTGTCTGGATTGCTGGGATTAAAATGCTCAAGCATTTTCTGCTATAGCATTTCACTAAATGTCATTTTTGAATAGTTAAAAAATAGAAAAAATGGTTTGGTGGATGTAATTTGAGTTGCCTCTCTGTGTTTCAAAAAGTATTCCATGCAGTATGTCCCCAATAGTGTACATCACATTAGACTTCTATGGGTTTAGAATTAAAACTTTTATTCACTCAATAGCAGGTATAGTTATTAAGTAGTTTCCTATTTCAAATTTTAAAAGCATCTGCTCTCTGCTGTATACATAATTCTTTAAAGATATCTTGGCTAAATATTAAAACTTAGTTAACAACTGAAACACTATGAGGAACTTGCAGAGTGCATTTTATTCATGAGCCTAATACATTCTAGTATTGGATTAAAGCTTTTTTTTTTTCTAATTTTAGCTTTCTTACCGGGAAACTTTTGAACTGCTTTAACACTGAACATTTTATTATTTATCATAGGACTATACAAGTGTTACCTGAAGGACTAGTCACAGGTGCCCTCAGTGCTGCTGCATCTGTGTACAATACAGCTTGTGCTGTGATATCTACAATTCAGCAACCTAGGAATGAAAGGGTAATCTTCTCTTTTTTTCTAAGTTTTCTTTTATTTAGCATCTCGCTTTTATTTATGAATTTATTGCCAAATAAGGATTGATTAGGGAGTCAAATGTTATTAGTTATTGTAGGTAGAAATGAAGTTACCAGATTTTTAGGGATTTGGATTCCTTGCAGAAATATTCTTCATTCTGGAAGGTGTAACAAATAAAACTATATATATAGCATTGCACTATTAATAAATAAATATCTAGAAAATTTTTGGGACAAAAGCAGCGTTTGTTACTACAATTAATTAACCTAATCAAAAGGGAATTTCTGTGAAAATTTTGCTTACAAATGAAATTGAACAATAAAATTAAATTGTTAAAAAAGTCGCATTGAGGTACCTTCGTGGTCCTGACAAATTTTGTGTCAAATTAATGACTCTAATGATAGAAAAAGAAAAATGAGCCAAAATAACAGAAAATATAAAACGTGATTTCAAGTCCAAAAAAAAAAAGTCGAACACTAAATGTGTTTTTGCGACAAGCATAAAATCCCCATTATTGAAATTCTAAATCAGAAGTTAAACTTCATTCATAAAAAATCCAGCCCCTTATGAAGCTATCCAATAAAGATTTAAAGGTGTGGTTTAATCGTTTAATAACCAGGAAGTTAAATTCTGTTATGAAGTTTCAAAGACAATGATAAGGAAGTAAAGTATTTAAGTTATCAAAACTAAACACTTTGAACAAATCACACAAATTATAGTGAAATACACTGAAAAACAAGACAAAGATTTAAAAAAAAAACATGACACCGAAATCTGGATCATGTTTTAAAGAACTTTCCTTCATTCAATTTTATCTGATGAAATATTTTGTTGAAATAGACATTGAAATGTAGCAGAAACACGACAAAAACTTTTGTTAGGTTCATTATTTCATTGACATGGGTGGGGGGGGGGGAGGACAAAGGGAATGCACTCAAAAATGTCATTTTATAAACAATAAAATACCTGCAATGAAACTTTTGCATTTTATATAATGTATTTCACAAAATCCCCCCCTCCCCCTCTTGTCGGATCTGTGTAAAAATATTACTTGCAATATTAGTCATATGTACCATCTTCCAATTTTATTCAATATCCCTTTCATGCAGATACATTTGATCTAAAGCAGTAATCTGCATTTTAACCCCTTCTTTGTCCCCCCCTTAACTTCCAAACCCGACGCTCAAACTCTTGAGACTTTTTGGTACGTTATCTCCTTATGATGCTGAACAGCTTGGTATAGGTGCTCTTTCTTTTTTAAATGTCTTTGTCATGACCTAATTTGACTGGACTAATTTGTCGAACCAAAGAAAAGTTTATATTTTGCATTTTCTTCATTTGCAAAAGAGTGAAACTTATATAAGTTTTTGGTTTGCCTATTTTTCCCTCAATATTTTGTCTCAAAACGCAGAATTTTATATCTATTTTTCAAAAAATTTCCCGGGGGAGGGGGAACCCCCGACTCCTCAAACTAAGGATATTCTTTATCGCATTTCAGGTGATCCTTGAAACCAGGTGGAAGGCATGGCTGAAACTGAGCCAATGATATCCTTAAGAAGCTTCTTTAGGGGGTTTTTTTTCAGGGGTCTCATTCATAGTGGAGGGGGGGGTACATTACATTTGCGATGGACTTCATATGATTAATACATTCATTATATTTTTTAACTGGGGCCTTCGCAAAAAGTCTTCGTCCAGGACCCCGCAAAACCTAGAGCCGACACTGCCCTGACAATCTTAGCAATTTATTTCCATTTTTTTACCATCAGCCATATTTGAAGAAAAACAATCAGCCATCTTTGAACAATCAGCATCGGCCAAAAAATGCGATCGGTCGAGCCCTATTAAACAATGTGTAAGAAGTAAAATGCTAAAATATATTTGCTATACATGAGAAACTTGGCCCATAGATGCTGAAACATAGTTCTATGCGAGAGTAATTATATTCTGACAATTTCATTCTTCAAAGTATGTCCTTATCACTCTTGCTGTAATTGAATAAGGACAACACTTTATGCATGTCAAATAGTCATCTAAACATTTATTTTTTTTATCAACAGGGATTATCTCGGGATCCACCTGTTCTATCTAGCAATGAGACTGCCAGGCATATTACAGTTGAAAATCCTATGGATCAATTAGTAGAGATGGGATTTTGCAATAGACACCAGAATGAACAATTACTAAGAAAGCACAAGGGAGATGTTGCATTGGCTGTCGCTGAACTTGTTAGTTTAAATGATAATGATTGGTATGCATCACGTCATGTTCCCCCATCACCACCTGATCTCTTCGACTAATTTGCATATCAAAGAATACTTTTTATTGGATGCTACTTCTGTTATTTTTTGGTTAGTGCATTTACTATAAACAAAAATTTCAAATGAAGGTTTATGCATTAAAATTTGAAAATTTTCTTTTGTTGCATTAAATATTCTTGATGTAATAGTTATTGTAGCAATGATATGTATAATTCTTATTTTACTGTAAATATTCAATGTTTTATTAAAAGTGACAGAATTAAATGTATTGAATTTATTATTTGTCCTTAATGAGTTATTTGTTTCAAGACAATACCCAAGATACATGGAATACACCGCCAGCTCAGTCATTTCCAGCCGAGGACTGCAGTTTTGTGAGAGTGCTAATAAGCACGAAACTGCAGTCCTCGGCTGGAAATGACTGAACTGGCGGTGTATTTCACGTATTTCTGCTTTAGCCCTGGCTAATGGGTGGTAATTTACTGAATATACCTTGCCTGCGTTCAATCTTCGAGTTGAACTGAACCATTGCTTCTGTCTCTCGTCTTGTCTGCTACTTCTATATTAGCTACCAGTTTGTTTCACACTCTTGGCTTCCTTAAGAGGTTTTCCATCTCCAGCTCAGTCACTTTCCTATGCCGGGCTGATGAGTGCTAATAAGCATGAAACTGCAGTCCTCGGCTGGAAATGACTGAGCTGGCGGTGTATTCCATGTATTTCTGCTTTAGCCCTGGCTAATAAGCAGTAATTTACTGAACAATACCCAAGATGTCGAGAAATTTTGCATTCAAATTGAAAATGCATCACACAACAGGCACACAAGGCATGAGACTACAAAACTTCGCTGCCCTTTACAACAAGTTACATTAATGCTCAGTTTAACACTAAATTAACCTTGACTAATCTGATAGGGTCGTGCAACTATTCGAGTGACAATAGAAGAGTGATTTGCCAGAACATTACTTGGGCAGAATATTTTACCATTTCATATTTTTTGTTTTTTACTACAACTAATACATGTCTCTATCAATCCAGCAAAGATTGAGTTGTAAAAATGTTGAAGGATGCTTTCTGTTTAGACAAGAAAAGAGTTCTGCTTACACTGTTCAGTGTTATGCATGATGCAAATGGTTCTTTCCAACTTATTACTGTAATGAAAAAAAAATGATCGTGAAAGGTTATCATGAGAATATGCAGTTAACTCAAGTTTATCTGCGGAATAGGGAGGTGAATAAGGCTGGTTTGTTGTTGAACCAGATTTATCAGTTCATTAACTTAACAGGTGGTTACAAAATAAAAATCTCTATTTGGAGCTGTCTGCAGCTTGAAGGAATAATCCAAATGGCATAATAAAAAAACATTAGTTGAAGCACTCAGGAGAGGTGATGCTGTAGAAAGTATGAGCTATATAAGAAAGAATTAAAACGTGAAAACAGATGGCCTACCTAATGTATTGAAAAGTGTTACTAGTGATAGATGACATTTGTGCATAGTGATGTCTATTTGGCTGAAGGATACAATCTAGGCAGCTGTGCACAATGTGCTCAACTGCTGAATATAATCAGAAGTGATGGTTTGTACATGTGTTGTGATGTTTTAAGTCACTGAAGTTTTCGCGACATCTCCAAGATTACACATTAGATATAAGCATCCTCAAAGTAGACAAGTAGCTCCGTCCAAAACTAAACGAGCCTACTTTCCTGTATACCAATATCTATTTTCTAGTATCTGATCAATATTCTCAAAATTAGCTAAAATCGCAAATTATTTCAATTTTTTAAGCTGATTGCTAGAAATAAAATTTGCCTTGCTCATCTAAAGAATTAGATGCGTAAAAAATATTTTTCTCTAAAAACCATGGTGTCGGAGTTGATCTCATTTTGGGGTAAAAGAGTCGGATTAAAGAGCTGAAGGTTATTTGATTTGAAGATTCAGAGTTGGAATCTGTCATTTTCACGTCTACAACCCTGCAAATGTCTGCGGAGTTTGAGTTGGACTTATTTTGGGATAAAGGAGTTGGATTTTGTCATTTTTTCTCAGTGCTAA
Organism: Uloborus diversus; assembly: GCF_026930045.1. Taxonomy (NCBI): domain Eukaryota; kingdom Metazoa; phylum Arthropoda; class Arachnida; order Araneae; family Uloboridae; genus Uloborus; species Uloborus diversus. The sequence goes on from NC_072734.1 coordinate 92,244,710, forward strand.
AATTTTTGCCAAAGCTATGAACTAATTTTTCGAGCACAAGAGTCCGAGTCAAGTGCCCCAAAATTTTCAGAGTCTGAGTTGGTCGTCAAGAGCTATTTCTAAGAAAATTGGTTTGAAGTAAATTCGTCTTTAAGTTTAGAATCTATATTGACTTTCAGTTTCCCTATAGGCTCTAATGTTAATGGAATTAAACTGCTCAAAGTTAGAACAGAAAATTGTTTAAATCACAAAGAAATTTTCTATACATGTTCCTCATCAAAAGCTTTTCTCTACAAACACGGTTCGTATGCTCCTTCACAACTCCCCCAACACTCCTTCATTTAGGAAATTTTTTGAAGAGCCCTTCAAACTCCTTCATTTTGGTTTTGACTCCTTCAAAACTCCCCCTTTTTTAGTTCAAGACTGCATAATCTTCCTCTATGACAGTAATTTATAATACTTTGATAGACAACTAACTTCGTCGCAAAAGCGATCTTAACGTAGTAATTTCGTGCATTTATTTTTTTCAGAAAGATGTAATTTACAAATTCATCAAAGTTAAGTCATAAAAGTTGAAAGTGAAAATTTTATTAGAAGACTAAAGTAAAACATGCTTAAATGGTACTTGGCTATTTTTTCAAGTTTTATGATTGTTTTTCCCTCCACCACTCTCAGCAGCAAAAGTCAGGTTGTCTAATTATTGTTTAAATATTTAAAACTGCATAAGTAGATGTACTATATTAAGTGATTGTGTTAAAAAAACAAATGTTTAGTAAATCACAGTTATGATGTTTTGAAAAGGGTCATCCACAAGTAAAGTCATGCCTTGAGGAGGAGACACTCATGAAATTGTGACAAGGGGAAGAGAGAGAGAGTGACAAAAAATGACATCACTCAGTTATTGTAACAATATGTTTATAAGAAATATGATATGTGACAAGAGGAGGAGTTAGGTGAAGTGCGACACTTAGTGATAAAGGGGAAAGGGGGTCAAATATGTTGAAAAAAATTGTCACATCATTTAAAGACAGCTTATTAGTACTCCTTCAAAACTCCTGCATTTTATTTCTGAAATAGAGTACAAACCCTGTACAAAGTTTGAAGTAAATTTGCTTCTAACTTCAGGATTTATATCTGCCTTGAATTTCCCATAGGCGCTAATGTTTTTTTGAACTGTTCAAATCCAAAAAATGAAATATGGGAATGAGATCTTTGCCTAAACCTTTTGAAAAAAAAAAAAAAAAAGTTGTTTGAATTGGACTACATTCAAAAGGTATTGGAGGGAGGGAGGGGACAGACATTTTTTCACCATCTCAATACCCTACTTTTCAATTTTTCGATACTTTATTTTTGTTTTTTGCGACATTTTTAAGATGCATTAAGCCTTTTTTCTTCTTTCTCTGACTTTTAATGGAAAAGTAGGCTTAAAAACCACTTTGCACCAGATGAGAGAATTGAGTCATTTGAAAATAACTGCTTATTACCTTATCATAATTGTGTTCTGCTCTCCCAGTGTGGATCTGTTGCAGGTCATGAGAAGTGATAGGAACAGGGGTCCCTCAGGGTATTGTCCCAGTATGGGGAGGAGGGATCCATTTTGCATAAAGTCTCGGAAGGACACTCTCTTTGCTGCAGTAGAGGAACTACAAATGTTTGCAGTATGTGCATTGTACAGGTAATAGTTGTGCAGTAACCAAATATATTTTACAAGTCCTATTATCCCTCACTCTTCAAAAGAATAAGGACCAAGCAGAAATCACTGCTCTTTGATTTTGCTCACAATTATAAGTGTTGGAACTCGAAACATCTTTTGCAGACAGCAGAGCCACCTCTGTTGGTGATTACAAAATTTCTTTGAGCAATCCCGAATTGTTTGTTTTCACTCGAATGTTGAAGGACGTCTGCGCTTCTTCTATGCTTTTAATGCAGTCTTATGTGCCTATCGAGTTTTTGAAAAAGGACCTTCTTGACTGCACACAATTCTTTTTATGCAAAAACAGTATCCAGCCCCTGGCATTCGTTTGAATTTTAAGGTCTTGAATTCAATTTAATTTCATTCTTTTCTCCTCTCCTGATTTGCAAATATAACAATTTTTGTTTTGTTCGAAAAATTGAAGCTGCTGACAGCTCTAAACAGAAATACTTATCTTGTAACCACCCAATGCATTTAATAAGAGCTGGGCCAAATTTTATTGAACCAGTTCTCTTTAAAACTGAATTTAAAAGCAGAAATTGGGTTTTCAAAGCAGTTTTTTTTTTGTCATTTTTGGAACTACCAAAAATTCTGAAGGGCAGCTCAAGCTTCCAGATCCCTTTGGGTAAGCAGGCTCCGCTGAGTCAGTCCCAATAACTTCGCACCACTTCATATTTTTAATAGTACAGTCAGACCTCGATATAAGGTCACTTTTCTAAAGTACCGGCTCACTGAATAGGGAATTCTATGTAATGTATTATTCAATATATGGTCAGGTCGTAAAGCAGTAATCGCTTATAAGGTCACTTTTTTCTGACTTTCTGAATGATCTCGGTGCCTAACGGATTCACTTCCAAAGAATTTTCCGCAATATACGATTCTTAAAAAATGAAAAGACACTTCTCCTATTGACGTAGATGAAGTGCAGATAATGCAGTAGAAAGTGACATTAAAAAATGAACCAGTAACACAAGCACTCAGTGTGTACACGTCCTGAGACTTTTCTTACGAACAATAAGAGAGCTAAAGGAAATGTTTAGAAAATATAGAAATCAATGCCCTTAAATTAAAGAAAAATTGCAACAATCTTAATTATTCTTGATAATTTAACGTAAGGTTAGTTGTGCATTAGTACTTTGCTAGGGCATATTTTTATGCAACTTTATTTTAATTGAAATTTTTTCAAAATAACTTAAAAATATCTTATTGATTCCAAAATTGTAATTGATTTGAATCGATTAAAATATTGCAACCTAATTAACTGATATACTTGAAGGTATTAAATTTGGAAAAGAATAGTTGTACATATATATATGCTTATTCATTAAAAAATGTATATGAATAGGTTATAAGATCATCCCGCTTATAAGGTCAGTTTCGCAAAGTCCCAAGAAGTGACCTTATATCGAGGTCAGACTGTAAGTGTATTTTTAAAGCATAAGAGCAGAAATCTTATTTTATGCTCGCCATCTGAGTTATATTTTTAAGTCAAATAAACCAAAGTATGAAGTGGTGCAAAGTTATCCGGACTGGCTCCAAGATACCATGAATGACTGTACAGTGAAACCTGTGTAAGATGACCAATTGCGGTGCACTACTTTAGTGGTCAACTTATAGAGGTTGATTTTATATGATATAGGATAATTTTGTATCTGAAAGAGAAGGTCAACATAGACAGGTGGTCAGTTTACAAGGGTGGTCAACTTTACAGGTTTTACTGTACTGACATTGGCAGTTACATTTCTGAGAAACTAGAGAAGTTGTAGCACCTAGAAAAAATGAAGTTGTAATACCCAGAAAAAATAAATATTTTGGTCTTTCGTATGGGATAATTCTAACCATATTTTTTTCAAAAATAAATAAATAAATAAATTTTTGTTTTGCCAATTTTTACCTGCATTTTATAAATACTACCTTTTTGCACAATCTTCACAGATGGATTGTTCTATTTTTAAAAACTTTTTTTCAGTGGCATGCAGTACTGTGTCATAACTATGTACCAGGAAAAAAAAGAACCTTGACCAGCACCTTTTTTTTTTCAATTTTCGTATCACCCCACCCCTCTTGCGCAGCTCAACTATTATCAAATTACATTTAATGGAAACTAAAGGAATTATGGATTAAAATGAAGAACAAAATTTATAAGTCTTTTCTTCTAAAAGTATATGTCATGGAAACAAACTTTAATTTAAATTTCTTAAGTTGGTTAATTCTCAACAAATTTCTAAAAGGCCCTTTCTTCAGTTAATCGACCCATTATAGCACTTATCAACATTCACTTCAACCCTAACTAAGAAAATCAAGTTTACAAACCAGATTTGTGAAATGTTTTTACTTTGCCCAATAAAATGAAAATAAAGTACAGAGATCATGTTAGATAAAATAATAGATTTTTGCAGTCTATTCTAGGTGTTAAGATCCCCTGAGCGGGAATTTACCAGTTTTGGAATGATGTATAGAGATCACCATTTTTGTGTTCTATGCCGGGCCTAAATATTACCTTGTATGATGAAGAAGCAATTTAATAGGAAATATATACACTTCAAGTATTCTAGATCCATATAAACTTCCAGTAAAATTAGTTCACAGCAAGAGGGCTAAAAAAGATTTAATAACTTTGAAAGAACAGAAAAAAACATCAATAATTTCAGCAATATGTGTTTGCAGAAAATGTAGGCAAGTTCAAAAAAAAATTTTTATTGTGATTTCTTTTTGAATTTAAAAAAAAAAATCTAAAATGATTATTAAGATATTCTGGAGGGGATCTGAAAAATTTCAGCAAGAATCACTAAATTTTAGCTGCTACATGGTTTTGCCATATTTTCCTTTTCTCTTTGAACATAATTAGTAAATCTTTTCTTCTGTCTTGGTTCTCAAATGCTATTACTACAATTACATTGTGCTTCTTTTGAAATCAAATATTATAGATATAGTTAAATCTCTCTCAAACAACCATGTCTTCCATATAAAATAAGTTACTATTTTCCAACTAATTCATGTTTGTTTTGTTTTATAGAAAACTACATATTTTTATTGATGGTTTAACTTTCTTTAACAAAAATAAGAAATAAATATACGAAACATTTAAAAAGTATAAAATATTTGTTTTATTTTTTAAAAAGAAAAAAAATATATATATATATATATAGGCAAAGAAAAATAAAGGTGCCATATTGCAATTCTTCAAACATAAAATATAATTAACACTCACATTGGACGTTAAATTGTAAAATTGATGCAGCAAAACAAAATATTTACGTAGTATCTAATTGTAATGCTAAAACATGAGATAAGCTCAAAATATTTTCCTGAATAAACATTATTTTTACAACAGAATTCAGTTTTATTTTGTGCTTGACGTCATCTGGAAGAAGATGCACGGGATATCCCAGAAAAACATTATGTGTTTTGATTTTCAAATTCAGAATTAAGCTTGATCCAGTTATCAGGCTAACAAAAGCTTTCTTTACAATAACAGAATTGAGGCATTTATTGCAACTGTATTTATAAGTAGATTTTGCAGTTGCTTTCTTTTTATGACGTTTAAAAATTGGCACATCTTTTAACTTTAAATACTTCTCAGATTTTTCATACTTTGAATCAGTTATGTCACAGTCATTGCTAAAATCTTCATATTGTGCTGATTCAATTGCTGTTGAAGAATCTGATAAAAGGCTGCTTTTACATTCAGCACCCAACAATTTATCACAGTTTTCAGAAACTGAAGTTTCTTTGGAATCTGATAAAAAGCTACTTTTATATTCAGCACCCAACAATTTATCACAGTTTTCAGAAACTGAAGTTTCTTTGGATTCTGAAAGAAATGAATGAGCGGAATGAGAATGGCTGCTCAAGTCCGTATTATTTGGCACCACTGAAACAGATTCCTTTATTGAGCATTTATTTGGAGAGTTCCAATCAAGACTAAAAACAGAGTCACAGGAGTAATACATTTCCTCAGTAGCATCCTCATTAGAATCATCACAAGTTAAAAAAGAACTACAACTTCCAAAACTACTTTTGCTTTTAGATGCACATGAGTAACTTGGTGAGTCATTTCTAATAGATTTCGGACTAGACAATTGACTTACGGAAGCTGTATTTTTACAATCCACGAAATTAGGCACTGTATTCTCACAACTCGTTAAATTAATAAAAGTATGTTTTACAAGAAGAGTGTTTTTATCAGACAACATACATGCGGTGTTTTTCTTTAAAAGTCGAATATTTTTTTTATTGTACAATTTCTTTTTATTTTCAATTCTTCTTTTCACTTGAAATGCAATGTGCAAACAAGCTAAAAATGCATTATTTAGTTTCAAAGACTTTTCTTCAGTCAACACACCCCTGTTCGTACCTAAGCATAAATAGTGACAAGTATGATCACTTATATGAACATCATGCAAGAAGTTAAGTGCAAATTCTTCTGCAGATAAGCCATACTTTTCAGCTTGAACTGTTTCTTTGGAACTTAGCAAATATACAAAAGAAGCAGCTAGGACATCATTAACACTCTCTGCACCATAAGGAATGTAAAGTAAAACTTTCTGACCAACTTTAACTTTGAGATTGCTCACTGAGTAAATAGCTTCAAACCTGAAAAATACATCAAACTGATTACATTTATACATACCACTTGCGATTCCTGTATCATCAGTAATAATTGTTACACTACCAAACATATATACAAACTTTGAAAGTTCTAAATTTGACACATGTAAAAAGGATTTATTAGCACAGTTTCCATTCATTTTATTGAGAATTTTGAACTCACCTGAACTTTCTTTTTCATTTATTTCTACAGGACAGGCTGTAGTATCAAAAGTTTTTGGTTCATCATCAGAAACTGATAATGATGTTTTGTTTAAGAATTCCTTTTTCTTATCAATATCCTGTAAAATTTTCATAGGTATTTCAGTTGAACATTTTTTAATGTTTGATAAACTATGACTTTCATTTTTGGAACTACTAATAATTTTTACTGAATTCTCATAATCAAAACCTTTTGCACAAGTTAAATCTAATCTGTCTCTGTACAAAGATTCTCTGTCAGAAATAGGGTTCTTTTCAAGACTAGGTGAATTATTGGTTACATACTTGACTTCTGCTGAACCATTTTGAGTTTTACTTCTGCAAATGGATTCAGAATTGGATAATGATGTACAAAATGTCATTTCTTTGTACTTGCCAGTTGTACATTTTAATTCTATCTGATCACTTACTACTTTATTGTTATACATTAACTGTGTAATTGGTTGTAATGTAGAAGATTTATTTTCTGTGGATAAATATTTTAATTCTGCTTTAACATTTCCTGTTCCATTACTGCAAATGGGTTCAGTAGGTAACAATGTTTTGTGAGATTCATTTTTTTCTCCATCAGATTCATTACTGCACATAACCAATCTACACGTGGCATCAGAAAAACCACTACATGGCTCTGAGCTAACATTAATTACATGAGTAGTAGATTTTATTGCTTCATTTCTAGAGGTTTCTAAACTTTCATTTGCTTGCTGCAAAAATGCATTTTGTGCATTCTTTTTCACTGACCTTTCATTAAGCGGCTCATTAGGTAAATTTATTCCATTTGTATGAAGTAAACTCAATGTACTAATTTTTTTTAGTTCATGATTTTCTACACTGTACGATGAAGCTTTTTCAGAAAAAGAATTTTGATTATTCTCACAAGACATATTCTGATGTGATGGTGTTTGCAGTTCAGATCGTTTTTTCAATTTATTACTTTTTAAAGTAGGACACAAGCCAGATTGTACATCCCATACCTTTTTCTTATAGCTTATAGGAGTAAGGTCAAATTTATTCAAACTCTCCATTTTAGCTTTATTGTTTTCATACGGATTAAACAAATAGTTTAGACCAAAGCCATTTTGACCATCTTTTTCTTGGAAATTATTCAGAGTATCTCCAATAGAATTATCACAGATAAGTTTGAGATTATGTTTAAATGTTGTTTTGACAACTTCAATTTTTGTAGCCTTCCAAACCCTATTTTCCGGCCCTTCGTAAAATTCAGCATTAAACTCCACAATATCTCGAATACCAAGATAATCTCTCAAATCCCTTATTTCAGAGACTTGTTGCAGAGAATTTTTGTAGAAGAAAACATAAAATATGCCTTGATTACCATCAATAAAATCAATGACACAATATATGACACCATGACTTTGATGCAAATTCCCTATCTCACCTGTCCAGCTTGTCAAACGAGGACCATGCAATTTATAAATGACATACCCAATGGGCCTACTACAGGCAGACTCATTCATTGACAATCTCTCTAAATCAAGTTTTTTCTTCTGCTGCGAGTTCCGCTTTGATTTTGACGTCAGCTTTATGCAGCTTTTTTTGCATTTAAATAAACTACTGCAAAACATTATGCACAGCATTTTCAGGATATCATTAAGCTCGCAGACAGGTAAAAAGGAATATCTCTTTAATTCAAGGTATGAAAGCTTTTTGTTACATTGTAGATAACTTTGAAAATAACTAATCACAGTGTTATACGTAAGGCTGTCAAATCCCAAGACACCTTTCAGTTGATTAATGGAGACATAATTTGAATGCTTGACATCAAAATATGGAGAGCGTGACAGCATGGATAGCAATGAGCTTTTGTCAATAAAGAAAAACACATTGTTTAACTTTAAATTATTCCATATGTCATCAATTTTGCATGTATCTTTCAAAATTAAGTCCATTACTTTACTGGTTATTACATCTTCAAAAAGAGCTTTCGCGCAAGCATCATGTTTTCCAGTGAGAGTTAGATATTTCTCAGAAACTGAAAAAATAAATGTAGAAGTGCATAGCATATTTTGTAACTTCTCTTCTAGTGTAATTCCGTGGAATGATTCAACAAAGCGCTTGACTTCATGTTTGAATAATTTCATGTATTTTGTAATATTCAAAATATTTGCTTCACCATTCTGTCTGATATGAATTATTATGACATACATAAATTCAGACACAGCGTTATATACATATCGTGCATAATAGTTTTCTTTGTAATCATCCATACTAACAAAAATGTTCTTAAACTTCCGTGCCTTCTGTTCTTCATCAAATAAAATAAAAACTCCCAATCAACCTTTCCATTATAGCAGTTCCAATTCCAGCAAAACAATGAATAATCCTGAAAAATCATATAAAATCATTCATTTTGTCAAACATTAACTATAATTATAGTTTAATATATAAGCTTTTAAGCTGCATATACAGGTTAAGACAAAACTCAGATTAAAAAATCTATACATACATCAGCAGTGCCGGATCTACTGTTTCTCGTGACCTCTGTATGTATGTATGTACGTGCGTATGTATGTCACATAACTCAAGAACGGTATGTCCTAGAAAGTTGAAATTCGGTATGTAGACTCCTAGTTAGGTCTAGTTGTGCGCCTCCCCTTTTGGTTACATTCGGGTATTTCTAAAGAGGTCTTTGGCTCCTTTTTGGGGGGAAATCATTGTTAATTTCGATGTAAACTCAAGTGGTATTATAATTTGTTGTACACTTGCGGATATATCGCCAGCCTTTGTTTGGTCGCCCAGTTTTATTGCCAACTTGGCGTTTTTTTTTTTTAAATTTGGTTTCAAATTTGCCGCTGTTGGTGATATTTAGAAAGTAAACTATTGAATTTAAAATTGCCAATAAGGGGGAAATGACATTAAATTGGATTAAAAAGAAGTCATGTGATGCACACATCAGCTCGTTTTTTTTTTACCAAAGAACGGATGTAGTCCTTTTAAGTTGGTGAAACCCTTATAATATATCGCTTGAAATTTATTATATACTTAATATATTAAAGTTACAAGAAATGAAAAGCAAAATTTTGGTGTTCTTGCTCTTACAAAAATCAATTTCGAAAATGCCATTTACAAAACTCGCGATCATAAAAATAATCAAATGTCGCACATGATTTAGTAAATAATATATCTGTGATTCTTAAATTCATTTATTCAGTTTTTTTTCTCACTGTTATTTATTATTTTGGTAGTGGTTTCTAAACAATGCGTTTTCAAAATGACGTCGCATTGTAATAAGTTCACAAATTGAAACTAAAATGTCTGTTCCAAAGTAGATAAAAAGAAGTAAAATCGTGTTCTTATGTAACATTTGAATGAAAAGAAAAGGCCCCCTTGCAACGAAAAGGTGTCTAGAATCTAGACAAAATGGATAGAATAAATCGTAGAGGGGATAGAATAAATCGCTAAAAATATTTTTTTTGCTGATTATTTTGAAAGATTTTTTTTCTGACCATATAGTTTGCTTTTATTTCCCTCTTTCAGAAAAGAAAACTAGCATATGAAGGGGGAAACTAAAACTGAGCATGAAAATGTTAGCCATTTTTTTTCATTTCTTCTGAGGGTGGGGAAAATGGACACAATTGGAAAAAACTTGGGGCGTGGGGGCGGTATTCAATGAAAAGATCAGGATTTACAGAAAATTCCTTTCATTTTCTATTTTGCAATTTTAATATCATACGAAAATAACTTTAAAAGTACATAACTTTTAAAATGAAAGGTATGTTTAGATATAAATAAGAAACAGTAATTTTAAGTCTATAAATTACAATAATAATAACATAAAAAAATAAATAGCAATAACTTCAGGATGTATTTACAATTAAAGTGCCGATCCAAAATATCAGATATATACATATATATCAAAATATTCGGATACATATCAATGTATCGGATATTTTCGAAAATATGATGATCTTTTCGAATCCTGATTAGGGGCCTCCGCTTCTCCGTTGCCTCGGGGCCACCACACTTCCAAATCCGGCTCTGTCCAGGGGATAGGAGAAAATTTCGCGCCCATTCCCGTTTGAAAATTGAGGGATGGGTTTTATTTTTTCATTTTCCCTTGGTGATGTTCAGAACAGAGGTGATTCGCGTTTGCTCCCCGGAAATTTTTCAAAATTGATGCTCTAGAAATGCAATTTTAGGTCATTTAAGGCGATTTAACTCAAAGTAACAGTCATCTTTGATGACGTTACAGGGGATGAGTTAGGGAACTCTCCACTCCTTTTTCAAAACTAAAGTCATTAAAACAAATTTTTTTAAAACTTTAATGATACTGGGAAAGAAGGAAGAAATTGAGGTCCTGAATCAGAATTTTAGAGAATATTTTTTTGATCAGCTAGAGATCCATGGCTTTAGCAAGAAACTTATTTGAAATTAAAGACCGAAACAATCAAAGACATCTTTTATGGTGCTAAGGGAATGGGGGGGGGGGGGGGGGTTAAGAGATTTTCTCCCCCAGAAAGTTTTTGAAATTGAAAACGTAAATACTTTATTGTAAGCCATCTTTAATGACAAAAGGAGAAGAGATGGATTTTGGTAACTCTTCCGTAATTTTTTCGAATTTTAAAAGTCCTAAAAACAAAACTTTAAATAATTTTAATAATGTTCGAGAAAGGCTGATGTCTGCGGCTCTCCAGATTTTTTTTTTCAAATTCAGGTCTTGATCTTAGGCGATTTTAAATGAGTTGGGGAAGGGGGAGAGGATACTGAAGACAATGTCACTTCCCTGGAAAATTTTCAGGCTTGAGGCCTTAAAAACAAAATTGTAGACGATCTATTATGATATGAAAGCTTTCCCTTGAACAATTTTTGAAATTAAAAATTCTATGCATTTGTAGGACTTGTAATGCATCTGATGGTGCTGCGGGTGAAGAGATGGGGTTTAAGGATTTTCTTCCGGAAAATTTCCGAAATTTTAGACCAAATTCAAAATGCTCTTGGGGGGGGGGGGGCACTCCTGCACAAATGTTTAGAAGTTGAGGTCTCATGAAGAAAAAATTGTTGGCAGTTTTCGATGATGTTCGGAAAATAAGAGACATTCGTAGTCACTCGGAAATTTTTATTTACTTTGTTGTGATCTTCAAGATATTTTGAAAAATAATACTCAGAAAAATAATGTGTTGGAAGTGAAACCCAATAACAGAGGTAATTATATAGGAAAAGATAGAAAATTGTGTCTAAGAAATTATTTATTAGGAACTTATATGCAATGCTTGTGCTTGTAGAGAACTAAAGCAGAAGATGAATATTTTGTGTACAAAATAGGGGATATTATTGGCAAAGGCCATAGAAGGTCACCGTAAACTCCCCAAAATTTCCTTATTCGTCAAACAATGTCTGGTGGTTGGAAAAATTTGGAGAAAACATTTACAATATTCTTTAAAATGATGTCTATTGTCTCTTTTCGTTAGATTTTACGTGCAATTGTGCATACTCGTGTTTTGTCATTCCGTAAAATTTGAAGCTTCATTCGGTAAATTAATATCGGTAAATTAATTTCACCCCTTCAAAAATTTAAACTTTGGGTGCCGCTAATTACTGACTGTCAAAACTTAACATGAATTAATAAATTATTATTAGTTGCAAAACATATATTTACTGACATGAATTAAAGACATCAAGAGAAAAATTGTTTCATGAACAAGTTTTATACACGGAACATTTTCTATATCATAACTTTTATCAATGTCTCTGTATGTGACTTACCTTTAATACTTTTTTTTTACTGTGGCAGAGCTGTATTTTCAAAAAATCATTGTTCAAATCAAAGACATTGAAAATTAACACTTTTCACTCCAGAGTCCCCTGTACCTGCCGGGTTTTGAAAACCAGTGGGGGTGCTCCTGACATAGAGTACAAAAAAGATGGGGGGGACCAAACAAGGATAAATTTTAAGAGTAACTTTCAAGAAAATGTGCTTCGTTTTTTTTTTTTAAAGAGAAACACTTAGTGGAAAATATCAACTTTTACTTCGGTTTTTACCACAAAATAATTCCATGAGAAAAACATATATATATAATAAAATAAAATGAAGCAGAGGAAATATTAGTGAGAATTAAAACAAAAATAGCGTAAGAACAAAAACACATTAGTATCATTTGTTCTTTTTGTTAAGCTTAAGTAAATATTAAAAAAATTGTCCCTTTTTGTATAGCCTCATTTTTCTGCCTACGGCGGTGGAGGTGCCCGACACCCCAACAAATATTTTTGTTTGGAGGGGGAGGATGCTGGAGCATTGCAGCACCCTCGGAGTCGGTGCCCCTGGAAAATTATCTATTTTGACCAGAAACGGGACCTTGACTGAAGCATTACGCCCCCTCTCCTCTAATTTTTTTTTTCCTCTGCTCAGTGGGCATATTGTAATCTGTTCTAGCTGGATTTTTATTCTCCAAATACCAGCCTGTCGCTTTCCTCTCTGTGGTATGTGCCCTTTTTGTCTTACACTCCTAGGCCAAGGCCTAGGTTGGCCAATTGGGTGATCCAGGCCTGTCTGTATCTAGCCATTAAATTTATTTCTTAAAATATTTTATAAATTCAGAGAAAAATTCAGTATCAGAGGTACTAAAAAAATTTTTTTGTGATGTCCTCTACATAACAAAACTTAACTTTTAAAAGAAAACCACAAACAGCCTAAATCTTAAAAATTTAATAGCATAATATAGCTGAAGAGATGAAGAATGCATTAAAAATAATTGAAAATCATTTTTTATATTTTAACTCTAAAAAAGTAAAAATGTGTCAAATTTGGCTGCGAAATGTCCCTTGCATAACACATGAATACTGTGGAGTGACCCCATTCCTCCTGTACATCCTTCATTTCCCAAGGGCAAAGAGGAAAAAATTCTGGGAAATTCAAACAATAAAGCAACCTCAGAGAAAGAAAAGAACGGTTCCCTTGGTCTATATTTAGCGAATATATTTTTGGAAGTAACGTAGTGGTTTGAAAACTGATAATGTTTAGCCACGTAATGATCACAAAAACCCATAATTTTAACTCATAAATGAATACAGAAAACCGGGATTTCTATCTAACTGACATATCAACAATAATTTAATTCCAAACCGTGAAGATAATTCCATCCCTTAAGAAAGCACACAGACATTAAAGAAAGGCACGTGAACGACTAGGAAGAAGGGCTCATCCTACGTCATTTGCGAAGAGTCACGACTCCCCGTTTCAGCAGAAAATGAAACTAATCATTTTTTACTTGTAAATAATTTTTAAAATATTGTGCTGAAATGAGAAAAAAAATGTTTTTTGGCCCATTTAAGTCATTCTGAGTGTTTTAAGATCAAAAACAAAAAATGCTGTTGTTGTCCATTCTTATGCAATTATGTTTTGGGAAAACTGGAGGTTCTCTTTGCACCTTCATTGTTAAACCAGATTGAATTTACACACTACTAATTAATATTAGTGTTAAAAACTCACAAGTGGAAGGGGGACAGGGGGAATTGTTCCTTGTAACAGCTCTGTTTGGGTCTGGTTCTGCATTAATGGTTTTACTACTGACTTTTTTTTCTTCCCTCTTTTTCCCCCTAAGCACAAAATCTTTCTGGAAAACTCCTTCATTCTGCAACAATGTTGCTGCATCAGCAGCTTTCTGCCACAGGGAAATTAGTTGGGGAGAGAGGAATAACGTCCTCAACATCATCCTCCTCCTCGTCATTTGGGAAATCCATAGTTTATAAACCAGGATGGCTGCTCTTCAAAAAAACACAAACTCCAAGATTTCCATAGTAAAATTTCTGAAATTCCAGATAACAAGGAATATATTTCAGATATTTTGATTTGATTAATTTTGAAGCATAATTAAATCAGTATGATATAACATATCCATTTATACAGAAATATGTTTAATGCCCGCACAAGCATATTTCAATCTTTGTGTTTTCAATCAAAATTGCTTGCATGTGCTCCCTTTTCCCCATATACCGATAAAATTTAAAATAGTAAAACTTCTATGAGTGACCACCTCCATTAGGGACCACTTTTCTGAGCCACAGATTTTTCTCAGTATATGACTAATATTAAAATACCTCTGGGAAAGACCATTGAAACCTCGCACAACGACCAGGAAATTGTAAACCTCAGCATTAACAAATATATAGATATTTTTGTCAGAGAAAATGCAAAAAGAGAGGCAACTTGTGGGTCCAAATGTATTCCCCCCTCTTGCACTCTCTGTTCTGAACCTCAAAAATGTCGCAAAAAGGAGGATGTTGTTTTTCGGACCCTTGGGAAGCTAAGGTGGTACATGCAGATCGAGGCAAGTAAAGCGTGCGCCTGTCATTGAGGGAGATTGATAAGAATAGAAGTTCTTTATAAAGGTTGTTTCTCGGAATTTCTTGGTTGCTTACCAGAGAAGGGGGTTAGAACGAAGTATTCCTAGTTCATTAGAGTGGCCAAAAGCTGTTTTTAGAGCATTCAAATAGCTCAAGAATTGGTTTTAGTGAAGTCGCATTCTGCATTTCATCACTATACATTGGAGTCAAAATTTCAAAAAAATGAGTTATCTTATAATCGAGAAACGTGTAGAATGTAGAAGTCATCAACTAACACAAGAAAATAAAATAAAAAAGGAAATTTGTGGAAAAAATGTTTTTGCCTTTCTGGCACTCAAATTGGATTCCAATCAGATAATTAACGTTTAATATTGATATAAACTAAAAATTATTGGGTGATGTACGTATCTGCAGCAAATGTTATCTAACTATGCCTGACACATAGTACATAACATATTGAACGGCACAGTTTCCCATTTTCAGGCAGCCCGTCCCATTGTGTCGGGATGCTGAAATGTCCTAGTTTCAGAAAGTTTGCAATGTACTCCATAAAATTGAAAAAAAAAAAAAAAAATGGTAAGAAACTTGAGCACAGATGATAAGTTAAGTTGATAAAGTTAAGTCACACGAGTGATAAAACAGTAGTCAATGGAGCAAATTAAAAGCATAAATATGCAGTTAGCCCAGTGAGTGGAAAATCGTTACCACATCTGGTAAATATTAGTCAATTTGGCTTTTTACATAAAACAAACTTATAAATTAAAAGAATGGCAAAGTAGCAATTATTATGTAACCTTAAAATTTTTGTGGGTAATAATACGGGGAATTAGTTATACAGTTATAAAGTAGAAGGTTTTTAAATTGTTAAAAGTTGGTGTAGTTTCTCACAAATGCCAATTATTTTTGGCTAATTTTAAGTAGTTTTGGCTACCATTATCACAACTTTTCATCCCACAACCCTGGTCTGACTGATGGAATGATTGACTAAGTGTATTATTTTATGTGTGTCTATTTAAATTTAAAAGGTATCACTCTTTTATCTTATTACTGTTCTTAGTAATAACCTATTTTTTTTAATGCTTTTTCCTTTCTTTTCTTTTTTTTTTTTTTTTAATGCTAAGCATGCTGTTGCCTAAAATACAAAAGCGTCCTGTTTTGAGGAAAAATAATTCTGGTCACCTAACACAAAGTGCTATTAGGATAAATCCTAGAATGCTACTACGGTTTCTTATTTTCTTTAGGGTCACTCTTTCCGGGGTAAATAATGGTCACCAACTTTTTACTGTCAAAAAGTGTTTTTGCAAAAAAACTAAATTATTCTAAGTCATCCTTATACATTCAATTTTCATATACCAAGGCCAAAAACAATGTAACAGTAAAGTAAATAAGAGAAAAAAAATAGAGTTTTCACATTTCTATAAAAACATCTTCAAAGAAGATTGTATCGGAAAATCATGATTTTTTTCAAGATTCAGGTCTGTGAAACACTGTTGAAGGAATAATTTTGTTGGTGCTGTTTTTTAATAGCAAATGGTCTAAGCTTTTCATACCTACATGCGTTTTTTTATTTTTACTAAAAAAAGTTAACATAAAAGTATGCTGATTTATGCCCCAGTTTAATGCGGTAATTCTGGGTCAGTATATTTTCAGATATTTTAGATGTTTTTCTTATTCATTTCTATCTAAATAATATAAGTATTAACTTCAACTTATCCTTATCCATGCCAAACTTTCTCTTAAAAAGAAATTTCAATGTTCCAAGTGCAATACATTAGATAATATATATCATCTTCAATTGTTGCTGAAGTATAATGCTCTTTTGGCTAGCTTGTAGAATGTAGAACAATTCATGTCAATTTCAGCTTCGAACATAAACTATTTCAGCATGCAATTATGGCACACATCAAGAACCAAAATAAGCAACAAATTAATACAAATCCCTTAAGTACCAAATAAGAAGACAAATTCACAAATTCGAAAGTTATAACAAATTAAACTCGCTTGTTTATCTGGTAATTGCAAGAGAAATTGAATTTCAGAAATAGAAAAACCCTGCTTTCAAAACAATAAAAGATCCCCAACAAGCTGATAAAGACAACCCCTAAATGCAAAAAGAGCTTATTTTGGAACTGTTTGAGACAACGACAAAAGGGGAGAATTTGCAATAACACAATTGCAAAAACATTCCTGTTTTAAAAATGTTAAAAATGGTGCTATAACCGAATTCATTCTGTACTTGAAAATCAGATACTTTTTTGTGCTGTTGTGTATGATGATAGCAATATATTCAACAATGAGAAATTAACTTAAATTTTGGACAAAGAAAAAGCAGAAATGAATTTTCTGGAACAAGGTGTTGGAAATTTTAGTTTGTTCAATCGAGAAATTTCTAGTAATTTGAAATAAGTGCATTTTTTTCAGTCTAGTTAATTGAAATTGAAAAGAAAAATCCTTGCAGTTGATAGAAACATGAATGATGAAGGTAGCATACAAATATTAAAGATATTTCTTCACCGAATCGTGGGCTTAGAGCAAAAAGCAATAACCAATTGAAGTCGACTAATAAGAGAAACATCAAATTATTTCAATTATATTAACGGCTACGTTGGGGTGTGCAGTGCTCCAAAATAAAAATATACCATTTAGTGACCAAAGAAATTAAAAAAAAAAAAATACAAATTTATGCCGATAATGTATCATATAATCCGTATCTCAAAGTATTATTTTGAGCCTGAAAGATAAGTTACAAGACGTACTACCGGAGTACTGATTAAAATGAAAAAAAGGAGTAGGAGTCTATCCCCAGACCGCCAGGGTTGAAAAGGGAAGCAAAAATAAATTACACAATAAATTTCATTTTCACTAAAAAAAAAAAGTACTTACACAGAAATGTCCATAACACAAACCTTGGTCTTCACATAACAATTACACATTTGCTGTTCACGTCTTCAAGACATCGGAAAAGCAGCCACAGGCCTCTTTTCTGCCTCCTTCGAATTGCGAACCAAAACTATAAAGCTGTTGCCGTATCTTCCAAACTAAAACAAATTGAACATTAATCGTCGTAACGGGGCCGTGGTAGCCTGATCGGTAGGGCATTGGACTCGGGGCCGGAGGGGCTCGGGTTCGATCCCCGCTGGTCGAAGACCCACCGTCGTCATTAAAGGGGACTGGGCGACGTTAAATATGCTCGTGGTCTCAATGTCCTCCAAGTGAAACGATACCTCTGGGGGTGCTAGTACCAGGTAGCTATTAGCTCTTGGACTAGTTCTAAATTCTCATTAACTGTTCGATCCGGTGATGGTGCTGCCATCTATCGGTATATAAAATTATGGAGGCAAGGCACTAGTATGCAGTCCTCGACATAAATACAGTTGTAGTCAGTTCTGACTCTTGAATAGAAATAGAAATAGAAATAGAAATCGTCGTAACCCATCTTCGTCATTAAAGGGGGACTGGGCGGCGTTAAATATGCTCGTGGTCTCAATGTCCTCCAAGTGAAACGATACCTCTGGGGGTGCTAGCACCAGGTAGCTATTAGCTCCTAGACTAGTTCTAAATTCACATTAACTGTTCGATCCGGTGATGGTGCTGCTATCTATCGGTATATAAAATAATGGAGGCAAGGCTCTTAGTATGCAGTCCTCGACATAAATACAGTTGTAGTCAGTTGTGACTCTGAATAGGAATAGGAAAAGGATAGTTGAATTGCAATGTAGGCGTGTGTGTTTATGTGTGTGTGGGGTATGTGTGTTTGTGTGTAGGGGGTATGTGTGTTTGTGTGTAGGGGGTATGTGTATGTCTGTAGCAATGTGTGTGTGTGTGTGTCTCTGTGCACGTATGAGTGTGTGGGTAGTTGTGTGTGTATGTGTAGGTATCTGTATATATGTGTACATGTCTGTATAGAGCCGCTATATAGACAGGCCGACGCATCAGCCTAAGTTTAGCCTTTTTGGATCGGATTTTTCATTGTTGCACTGCCAGGGTTACCATAACAAAGTTTCGGATTTCGCCAAATTTGCCGAAAATAATACTTTATTTAATAAACAATTCACGTGCCGCTACTAATCGCTCGCAGTGAACAATCACCAAACGCGATTTCTCGCCAGAAAAGACAACCACTGAAACACGCGCTACGATCCAAAAAGGCTGATCTTAAGCTGATGCGTCGGCTCGTATATATAGGGGCCTTATGTCTGTATGTATGCATGTGTATATGTGTTTGAGTGCGTGTAGGTGTATGTTATGTGTGTGTTGTATGTATATGTTTGTGTGTGTGTACGTGCGTGTATGCATGCATGTAAGTGTAGGATATGGACGCAACCTGGAGGACGGTTTTCGCAAGAGGAGCAGCATCGTGAGGAGCCGGTCGACGGTGATGCTGCAGAGGGTGCTGGTGCGAAAATAAAATCATAGGAACGCCAAAAACAGTCAAATGAAAGCAATAAGCAATCGTGATTGCTCAAAAACTAATTTTAATTCTGAAATTTTGAATTCAAATTATGTTTCGCAATCACGAGGTTCGGCTGGACCCTACTTATTGGAGTTATTATTTCTAGAAACGGCTTCTGTCCATATGTGTGTATAGTTGTGTGTATGTGTTGGCGTGTCTGTGTGTGTAGGTGGGCGTGAGTGCATGTGTAAGCTATAGGCTTGTGTGTGTGTGCGTAGACCTGCGTGTATGGACGTAGGGCGTGAGTGTATGTGTGTGTAAGTGTGTATGGAGCGCGCGTATGTGTAGGACATGCTCGCCACCGGATTCTGGGGAACAGTGGTCAGGGGAGGCGCGCTTGCAGACGCCGATGGCAGGTGGTGGTGCAGAGGTCCTTGGTCTAAGCTGAAAAAGAAACCGGACGCCAAGGACGGTCAAATGAGAACAATAAGCAATCGTGATTGCTCAAAAAAAGGAAAATTATTATTATTATTTTTTTTTTTTTTTTTTAATTTCTTAATAAGGAATTAAGAGACTGAAAATAAGAAAAATTCTACGGAGAAAATACGAAATGAATTGATCACCTTTCCTTCACAATAAATCTTGAGAAGATAAAAACAATTAAAATACATCTTTTGTAAATAGAAAAAATACCTACAGTTACAATTTTGCCGCTCATGTACAGACGACAGAATGCTCGAGAAGGAGTATTGGTTAAGGGGGAGGGAGGGGGATCATGCCACAAATTGCACGATTGAAATTTTTAAGCCGACTTGGAAGTTTTTTTTCTTTCCTTTTTCTTTGTTGAGAGGAGTACTTTTCTGGGATCAATCTCTAAATATCTTGTGAGGGGAACTCTCAAAAAATTTCCTTACTTGACAAATGTTGTCTAAAGATTCTGCAAATTCGGAAAGAGTATGAGAGTATTACAATGTTTTTTTTTTTTTTTTTTTTTTTGAGCAATCACGATTGCTTATTGTTCTTATTTGACTGTTTTGATGTCATATCTTTTTATTTTCCCACCGCCACCCTCCGCACCCTGTCACCGTCGACCGGCTCCTCACGATGCTGCTCCTATAGCGAAAGCCGTCTCCAGGTTGCATCCATGTCCTACACACACACGCGCATACATACGCAGCTACACACACGCACACACACATACACACAACTACACACACATTCATGCCTGCACACTGACACAAACACATATGCCTAACCACACATACACATACCCCCCCCCCACACACATACACACATTCATATACACAACTACCCACACACTTATGCCAGCACACAGACAAACACACATGCCTACACAGACAAACACACATGCCTACACACACATACACATACCCCTACACACAAACACACATACCCCCACACACAAACACACACGCCTACATACACACACTTGTGATTGCGAAAAACATAATTTGAATTCAACATGTCAAAATTCATTTTTTTTTCAGTGGTCTTGTCAAAATGTTTGCAATGCTCATATTTTACCATTAGGTAAGAATCCTTCCTCTTCAATAATGTAAGGTCGGGCCTCTCTGCTGATAGTATCGCACTTCACTTCCATACAGTACAACGCTAAAGTGAAGTTTAAATCCATTTTTTTATGTTTAAAAAAAATATTTAAAATTCATCAGGGACAAAAAGGGCAAAGTCAAGTTCCCTGGTCAAATTTCACTCTTAAAATCGCTGCATATGGCTTTTCAAATAGCATTACCAGTTTTTTTTTTTTTTTTTTTTTTGAGGGAGGGGAGATTTGAGGGCCCATTACCTTAATTTTCTCTGTTGATGTTAGGAACCAGAATTTTTTTCGAAATTGAAGCTCTGAAATCGCAATTATTGACGTTCCTCGGAGATATTAGGCGAATGGAAACTCAGTAGCTTTATCAAAAAAAGAAATTTTTATTCAAGTGTTAAAAGTACAGTTATGGCATGGATGCCCATCCCCCCTAAGAGCAAGGGCGCCCCCAAATCGCGAAAATCCCTCCCCAAAAGCAAGAGCCCTAATATATACCCCTAAAAACACCCCTCCCTAAAAAGTTCAATGGCTCAGTCTGCGCAATGACACCCCCTCCCTAGATGGGCACCCATGGTTAAGCCGTATAGTAGCGTTAAGCCCAGGAGTTTTTCGAAAATCAGTCATCCAAATTCGATTTTTAAACCAATGATCTCCAATCTTTTTGCTTCAATAATCACAGTCACGTGTAATTTTTTGGAGCCGAGGCAGGCAAACAATCTAATAATACAGGAAATACACCGTCAGCTCAGTCAATCCAACCGAGGACTGCAGTTTCGTGCTTATTAGCACTCATCAGCCCGGCATAGGAGTGACTGAGCTGGAGGTGGAAACCTGTTAAGGAATCCTAGAGTGCCAAACAAACTGATAGCCAATACAGAATTAGCACGGACGAAACGAGTGACCAAAACAATGGTTCGGTTCAACTCGAATATTGAAGGCAAGGCAGGTATTTCAGCACGAAACTGCAGTCCTCGGCTAGAATCAGTGGCGTAACTACGTACCGCAAGACCCCGCAACGCGGTGGGGCCCGAAAAATTTTGAGCTTTGTTTTCATTCAATTTTGTTAAATTTTTCCGAAAATCAAACTTAGTTCAAAAAGCATCTATTGGTCCTGGGGCCCCCAAGAACCCCAGAATCTACTGACCTAGGGCCCCCGATAAAGATATCCTCTAGGACCCTAGGCAAAACCCTTTTTCGGGGCGCTCATCCAGCCAAACATTACAATTTTTGCTATTTGCTTAAACAATTTTTGCCATTTGTGGCCCCCAAATAGCAGGCGCTCTAAGTCACGGTCTAGTTGACTTATTCAGTAAAGAGGCCCTGAGAAAGAGGGCCCACGACACAACTTCCCTGTGCGAAAAACAAACCTTGATTCGATGCAAAAAGTATTGTATTGCTTTCTCTACGCCACCTGCTATGAACGGAAGGGAAAATTCCTGAAAGAAAATAACAAGAGAAAAAATCCTGACCTTACCGGAGCCCGAAAAAGACAGCCAATAGAAATTTTTGGTAGGATCTGGAGGGGGGGGGGGGGGGTCGGAAGGGACCTGAAATTTTTTTTAGCTTTGTTTTCATTTAATATTATTAAAATTTCCGTAAATTAAACCTATTTTAAATGTTTATATTGGTTGGGGGCCACCTAGGGCCCCAGAATCTATTGGCCTTGGGCCCCTAATAAAAATAAAGTCCTATGCCAAATCCTTTTTCCAGGCCCTCTTGTAGCCAAACATTACAATTTTTGCCATTTGCTAAAACAGTTTTCGCCATATAGGGGCCTCTAAATAGCAGCAGCTCTAAGCCTCAGTCTAGTTGGCCTGTTGAGTAAACAGACCCTACGTTAGGTGGGGAAATAGCCTCCAACTCCTGACCTTCCAAGTTAAAGAAAAGAAATGCTATAGCTACTTTGATTAAGGTTGATTTTTTTTTTTGGGGGGGGGGGGGGCAATTGCCAACGTATCACCTACTAAGTTTTTTACCTTTTTTTTAAAACAATGAATAAAAGATAGGGACTTAGCCAAGGAGGTGGGAAAGAAGGGATCCTAAGGCTAAATAAGGCTTTTTGCTTCATCAAACACAGCCTATTGTGTTTTTAAACTTTAATTTCGGAAACATTCTGGGAGAGAGTACCAAAAACGTTTTTGGGATTTTGATTTCGAGCCTCATCCCTTCTCAAATTTTTAATTTTGAAACTTTGATTTTCAAAAAAATGCTGGGAGAGCATTGGAACTCGACCCTTTCTCTTCACGTCATCAAAGGTGAACTACTTTTCAGGAGTTCAATTTTGAAAAGTTTCCGGGGGAGAGCCTCCGAACCCTCGTTCCTTTTAAAATTACAGAACATCATTTAAATTTGCGTTTTGGGAACTTCAATATTTATATATATTTTTTGGAAGTCTAATCTTTAAACTGCTCTCCCTAACATAAAATCCTAAAAACGCATTTGTGGAGCACTTTCGATAAAGTTAGAGGAAGGAATGAGGGATTTGAAACTTTGCCTCTTAATTTTCAAAACCGAAATTCCAAAAAGACACTTCAAGGATGGCTCACAATAGCATTTTTAAAACTTTAATTTCGAAAAATTTACTAAGAAGGTCCTCAAAACTTGCATTCTTCTTAATGTCACCTAAATTAGCCTAAAATTGCGTTTTTGGAACTTCAATTTCGAAAATTTTGGGACAGAGTCCCCAATTCCAATCTTTTATTGTAGGGGCATTCCAAGGTATTTTTGACATTTATGTAGAGTCCGTAACGTGACCTTTTTTGCCATAACTTTTTAATTTACTGTTTGATTAGCATATTATTTTATTTTGATCTTTTCCTACCAACACACCAGCTCAAATTAAAATAATTTGCAAATCAAACGGTAAATTAAAAAGTTATGGCAAAAAAAGGTCACGTTACGGACTCTACATAATGTCAAAAATACCGTGGAATGCCCCTGTAACGATATATGAGGTGGCCTACAATTGCGTTTTTAGAAGTCCCTCCCCCCATTAACATAAACGAAGATTGTTTAAAATTACGTTTTTAGAACTTTAATATTGGGAGAATTTCGCAAGAGCCCCTGACTCCTTCCCCTAAAGGGAACTTACAATCACGTGTGTAAAATCTTTCGAAAAATTTATATGTTAAATCCTCCGAACCTTGCAGTCTCCTAACATCACTGACGAACATTTAAAATCACTATTCTGGAAATTCGAAAAACTGCGGAGGAGAGTTCTGAACCTCATTCTTTCACCTAACGTCATCAAAGGTATTGCATTTTTAGAAGTTCAGTCTCGAAAATTTTCTGGGGATAACCACCGAACTTCGAATATTTTAACATCATCGAATGTCTTTTAAAATGGCGTTTTTCGAACTTTCAATGCCAAAATATTTGTGGACGAGATCCACTGACCCCTTTCCATTACGTTACAAAAAAAAAAAAAAAAAGCTTGCACTCGTGTTTTAAAAACTTCAATTTCAAAAACTTTACGACGAAGGGCCCTGAACATTCTTTCTTCCACATATAGTCCGAAATTCTGTTTTTTAAACTAGAATTTCAGAAGAATTGTAGAAACTCTATCCGAACCCTTATTTCTGTACGAATATTATATTTACAACTAGTGGTACCCGCACGGCTTTGCTCGTAGTAGAAAATTAAAAATTCATTAGGTTCGCATGTATATTTACAAATAACGGATGACGTATTTATCGCCAATTTGCTATATTCATTTGCTCGCCAGTGTTACGGTTCCAAGTTATGATAATTTCGTAATTTTCAGGGCAATTTATTTTTACCCAGCAGAAAGAACTTAAAAAACGATTTTCTTTTTCTTTGAGTCAATGTATTTATTTGTATGAACTTTTTTATATTATTTTTATTTCCTTTTACCAGGGGTGCCCACCCCCTTAAGAGCAAGGGCGCCCCCCCCCCCAAAGCAAGAGCCCCTCAAAATGAGAGAAATATCCCTCAAAGCAACCCCACCTAAAAAAGTCAACGGTGCAGTCTGAGCCATGAACCCCCCTCCCCGCACCCCGAGGTAGGCACCCCTACTTTTACATAGTAAAAGAAGTATAATGCATTCGCAAAAATATTTTCACTCAAAAATCGGCTTGTTTTTTCCATTTTGCTCTCCCACGAATGAATATTGATTTTCTTTTTTTCCAACTCTACTACACGTGGATGTATGTATAAGAACGTATAGAAACCCGAAATATTCATTTTGACAATCTCCGAGTTAATTACAAGTTTTCTCGTGAAGTCCCTATGTAATGTGCGTAAATATCTTGCATAACTCAAAAACGGTGTGTCTTAAAAAGTTGAAATTTGGTACGTAGACTCCTAGTGGGGTCTACTTGAGCACCTCCCTTTTTCGTTGCATTCAGGTGTACACATTTTTTGGGGGAAAAACATTGTTAATTTCAATGCAAACTCATGTGATGTTAAAATTTAGCCAATACTTTTCTACATTTCGGCAAGATTTTGGTCGCCAAGTTTTGTCGCCAACTTGGCGACAAATTTGGCGGTTTGTTTTTTTTAAATCTGGTGTTGATTTAACCACTATTGGCGATATTTAGCGAGTAAACCATTTAATCACATTAAAATTGCCAATATTGGGAAAATCAATCTGTATAAAACGTTTTTTTGATTCGCTTCGGTTCTCTACAAACTTGAGGGGAAAATAATGTTACAAATCCTGTAAATAGTAATTATTGTAGGAACGTAACCTGTAAATAGTTTCCCGTAATGAATATACAACCCCTTTTCATATGGCTAAAGTATACGACCCCTATTTCCTTTTTGTTCATTGATAAAATTTGATAACGGTCTACTACTTTACAGAAGCGTGTGGAATATTTGAGAAATTTCTTTTCGGTGTCTATATAAGCCGTTAGCGATGGATAAACAGTGGAGTTTCGATTCAGATTTCGAACTGAGAGCATTTTTGCTCTGTTTATTGCGAGGCATTTCGCTGTGTTGTTTTCGTATTTGGAAGTAAATACGTGTGTAAACGTTGAGTTTACGGTGTTGTGTGATAATTGCTTAATTGCTGATGAATAATTTAGCAGTTGTTGACGATATTTCCTGTACATAGTGTAAATAAATTTCCTGTGTTTTTATCAAGAACTGTGTCATCCTTTCAAGAAAGTGGAAGTCGCACCGAATCCGTTACAATTTGGCGCCCAACGTGGGGCTACTTCTGGACTTTCTCGGAGTAAGTGTGACTTTGGACATTTTTTTTCATAAAGACTTTTTAAATTTGGACTTTGTTTTTATGGTGATTACTCGCGCAATGGATGAACAATTAAAACAACTTCTTGACGCAATCACCTCTGTGAAAAGTGATTTGACTGCAAGTTTTACAGCTAATCAAGAACAATTAAAAAGTGACTTGACTGCAAGTTTTACAGCTAATCAAGAACAATTAAAAAATGATATGGCAGCTAATCAAGAACAATTAAAAAATGATATGGCGGCTAATCAAAACCAATTGAAAAGTGATTTAACGGTGCTGAAAAATGACCTAGTTTCTAACCAAGAGGAAATTAAAAACGATCTTACTTCGGTAAAGACTGTGATGGAAAATAAATTTAATGAGATAGAGCATCGAGTTGATGCTATTGAAGGAAAGTTTGAGGCAGTTGAAGGCCGATTCATCGCAGTGGAAAATAAAATCGAAGAGAAATTTGAAGAAAAATTAAGTTACGTTGAAGGCCGATGCAATGCTGTAGAAAATAAACTGGAAGAAGAAGATAGAAAATTTCATCAACTTAAAGAAGACATCTTTAAAGACCTGGAAAGGAGATTGGCGACCGCGGAAAGCAGCTCTGTACAGTTTGGCGCTCCCACATCGGTTGCTCGACCGTCGATTAAACTTGCCACATTTGATGGGAAAACTTCGTGGCAGGTTTACAAAACTCAGTTCATGATAGTGGCGGAAGCGAACGGATGGGACTCTGCTACCAAGGCCTGCCATCTTGCAGCATCCCTGAGGGGTGACGCAGCGGACATTCTTCAGACCCTTCCGGACGGCCAGCGCCTGGATTTCGCCGCCCTCACATCTGCGTTGGAGCTTCGCTTCGGTGAGAAGTGCCAGAAAGATTTCAGCCGACTCCAGTTGAAGTCCCGTTTCCAGAAAACCGGGGAAACCCTGCAAGAGCTTACGGCGGACATCGAGAGACTGTCTCATCTTGCTTTTTGCGACTGTCCTACGGATGTTCGAGACAACCTGGCACTCAACTACTACATCGACGGGGTTCGAGATCCGGAAATCCAGAAAGCTCTACGGATGGCGGATGTCAAAGACCTGAAATCTGCTGTTGTGTATGCGATGAAGTTGGAGGCCGACCAGCAAGCAACCCGTGTGGATCGCCATCCCATCCAAACTCTGGAAGCTGATGAGTCTGATTCCAGGTCGTCCCATCTCGCTGAACTTGAGAGACAACTCGGTGACTTGGCAAGACATCTGAACAGCATAACAGCCCAAAAGAAACAAGAGCAGAAGTGCTGGAAATGCGGTAGTGAAGGGCACCTGCGAAGGAGTTGTCCTGCTCGCCAAGCTACGCGAGGGAAAGAAATCACCTCCACCAGAGCTCTGCAGATTTCCTCTACTAGCAGTGGCAGTGATGGACTTTTCATTTACGCCCATGTAAATGGAAACCCCTGCAGACTGATTGTCGACACTGGAGCCAATGTGACAATCATTAGGACAGATGTGGGTCGTGAATTTGGATTGAAACTGCTGTGGACATCGCCACGCGTAAGTCTCCAGACTGTGACAGGTGACAAGATCGAGATTGACGGTAAAGTGGACTTGGAAATAGTGTTTGGGAATGCCACCTACCATCATACGGCATTCGTAGCTAATATCACGGACCCCTTCATTCTCGGATTGGACTTTTTGAAGAAATATGACTTCACTCTCGACTTCAAGACTAATGAGCTGCACTCGATGAGAGAAGACATAGCCGTTTTCCCTGCAGAAAGTGATGTAAAATCCGCTCATCAAATAATAGCCCAAACAGATTTATCGATTCCCTCAAGGTCAGAATCATTAATACCTGGCTCCCTTGAAGAAAGCAATAGTTTTCGATTTGGACTCATTGAATACCCTAACCTAAGCAATAGCCTAAAAGGAGTGCTGGTAGCATCTACGCTCGTGGACCTTTCTAAGGATGTAATTCCTGTGAGAGTCGCCAACGTGAGTGAAAGACCAAGGAATATCCGAAAAGGTGAAGTGTTGGCAACTTGTCCTCCAGTAAACTGCATCATTAGAAGAATCAATTCCCCCGAGACTGTGTCTTCCGAGTCCTTGACATCGAAGTTAATTGGGAGTGCGCCGTTATCGAAATATCAAAGAACTGCTGCGGAACAATTGGTGGATGACTTCAAGCATCTGTTTTCATCTACATCGGATGATGTTGGCCGTACGAATTTAACGCAGCATAGGATTTACACTGGAGAACACCCCCCTATTAAACAGCATCCAAGACGACTACCGTTTGCCAAAAAGGAAGAGGTTGAGACCCTCCTGAAAGATATGAAGGAGAATGATGTAATCGAACCCTCTTCCAGTCCTTGGGCCTCTCCCATCGTCTTAGTCCGAAAGAAAGATGGCTCCACCAGATTTTGTGTCGATTACCGACGGCTGAATGAAATCACCAAGAAAGACAGTTACCCTCTTCCACGGATAGACGACACCTTGGACACTCTTTCCGGACACAAGTGGTTTTCGACCCTGGACTTGAAGAGCGGCTACTGGCAGGTTGAGATACACCCTGATGACCGAGAGAAGACAGCGTTTACAACTGGACAAGGCTTTTGGCAGTTTAAAGTGATGCCCTTCGGCCTCTGCAATGCACCAGCTACTTTCGAGCGTCTTATGGAGACAGTGTTAAGAGGACTTTCCTACGAATCCTGTCTGGTCTACTTAGACGATATCATCATCGTGGGACGCAGTTTCGAAGAACATCTGGCAAATCTTAGGAAGGTGCTGCAAAAGCTTAAGGAAGCCAATCTGAAGTAAGCCCGTCCAAATGTAATTTGTTCCGCCGGGAAGTGAACTACCTTGGTCACATCATCTCTTCTGAAGGTGTACAAACCGATCCAGAAAAGGTGTCTGCGGTCAAGAGTTGGAGTCGTCCCGAAAACATCCATCAGCTGCGAAGTTTCCTGGGGCTCTACACGTACTACAGGAAGTTTGTGAAGGGTTTTTCTAACATTGCACGACCTTTGCATAAGCTGACGGAGAGCAAGCAAAAGTTTGAATGGTCCAAAGAATGCGAAGATGCATTTCTACGACTGAAGGAGGCTTTAACATCAACGCCTATCCTCGCCTATCCTCAGCCTGAAAAATCCTTCATCCTGGACACTGATGCGAGCAACGAGGGCATCGAAGCTGTTTTATCCCAAGAAATTGACGGAAATGAACATGTCATCGCTTACTGGAGCAAATGCTTATCAAAGTCGGAGCGAAATTACTGCGTCACCAGAAAGGAGTTATTGGCCATAGTGAAAGCTGTAGAACACTTCCATCATTACCTCTACGGCCGGATGGATACAGCGGCTCCAGGAATATGACATGGAGATCAAGCATCGAAAAGGGTTATCTCACGGTAATGCTGACGCTTTATCAAGGAGACCCTGTCCTGAGAACTGCCACTATTGTTCCCGAATCGAGAAACAGTATGGAACGACTAGCCCTACCGCCTATCAGGTGACAGTGACTCCAACATCATCAGAACCTGATCCATGGAGTGATGACCAAGTTCGAAAAGATCAACTTGAAGATCCCGACATAAAACCAATTTTAGAGTTTATGGAAAGTGACAGTCGACGCCCTAGCTGGCAGGACGTTTCCATCTTCAGTCCTGCAACAAAAAGATACTGGGCTTTATGGAACTCACTCCATTTACGGAACGGCGTGCTACACCGGAAATGGGAATCTGACGACGGCAAAACATCTAGGTGGCAGTTACTACTTCCCCGATCAAGGATTTCAGATGTTCTGAAAGAAATACATAGCAGTGCGACTGGAGGACATTTTGGCGTCTTGAAAACCCTCAATAAAGTTCGGGAGCGCTTCTTCTGGAGCAAGGCGAAGGATGACGTGGAGAAGTGGTGCCATTCTTGTGACGCCTGTGCTGCTCGTAAAGGACCGAAGAAGAGAAGCAGATGGAAGCTACATCTGTACAACGTTGGAGCTCCTTTCGAACGAATTGGGATCGACATCCTGGGTCCTCTACCAAGAACTGCTGATGGGAACAAATACATTCCTGTTTCCATCGACTACTTCACCAAATGGCCGGAAGCATATCCCATTCCAGATCAAGAAGCTACCACCGTAGCAGAGACTCTAGTCCAACATTGGATCTCGAGATACGGAACACCTTTGCAGATTCATTCCGATCAAGGGAGGAATTTCATCTCTGCTGTGTTTAAGGGCCTATGTCAAATTTTCGGAATTGAGAAAACTAGGACAACACCACTGCACCCACAATCGGACGGCATGGTGGAGAGATTTAACCGCACAATCCTGAATAATCTCTCACTTATGGTCTCCAGAAATCAACAGGATTGGGACAAGAAGCTACCTTTGTTCCTGCTGGCCTATCGCAGTGCTGTCCACGAGACTACCGGATATGCCCCATCTCAGATGCTCTTCGGACGAGAGCTTCGGCTACCTTGTGATCTCGTCTTCGGTCGTCCTCCGGATGCGCCTGCATCGCCTGAGGAGTACATCCAGGATCTTCAGGCCCGGTTGGAAGACGTTCATAACTTCGCACGAGAGCGAATCAACATCGCGGCGGAGAAGATGAAGACCCGATACGACACAAGGTCTACTGGACATGAATTCAACGAAGGCGACAAGGTTTGGTTATGGAATCCCATCCGACGGAAAGGTCTTTCACCCGAATTGCAGTCGCATTGGGATGGACCCTGCAAAGTCCTTTACCGACTGAATGACGTCGTAGTGAGGATCCAAAAATCACCTAATTCAAAACCTAGGGTTGTACATTATGATCGGTTAGCCCCATACTATGGCCATAGTTCATGAGTATTACGTAAACAACCATGGTTGATAACATAAAAGTTGTAGATAATTTTTGCTTTTAATGTTTAGTAATATTTCTTGTTATTATTGTGTTTCCTATGCATTATTGGTTATTATTTAATGTGTGTATTTGTGAACATGTGATAGAAGTTTGGCACCCTTTCTGGGGATTGTACTGCCCGGGACGTGCAGTCCTTGGGAAGGGGGCAATGTTACAAATCCTGTAAATAGTAATTATTGTAGGAACGTAACCTGTAAATAGTTTCCCGTAATGAATATACAACCCCTTTTCATATGGCTAAAGTATACGACCCCTATTTCCTTTTTGTTCATTGATAAAATTTGATAACGGTCTACTACTTTACAGAAGCGTGTGGAATATTTGAGAAATTTCTTTTCGGTGTCTATATAAGCCGTTAGCGATGGATAAACAGTGGAGTTTCGATTCAGATTTCGAACTGAGAGCATTTTTGCTCTGTTTATTGCGAGGCATTTCGCTGTGTTGTTTTCGTATTTGGAAGTAAATACGTGTGTAAACGTTGAGTTTACGGTGTTGTGTGATAATTGCTTAATTGCTGATGAATAATTTAGCAGTTGTTGACGATATTTCCTGTACATAGTGTAAATAAATTTCCTGTGTTTTTATCAAGAACTGTGTCATCCTTTCAAGAAAGTGGAAGTCGCACCGAATCCGTTACAATATTTAAAATGTTTCTTTGCTTACTCCAAGGCACTACTATTATCATTAAATTAGCGTAAAAGGAAGTCATGTAATGCACACATCAATATATATATATATATATATATATATATATATATATATATATATATATATATATATATATATATATATATATATATATATATATATATATATATATATATATATATATATATATATATATATATATATATATATATATATATATATATATAAAGCGATTAGGAAAAGATATAATTGCTGTGTTTAAATGGTACTTACTTTATTTGCTCGTTATTTATTTTTTACATATCAATTTCATCATATGAGCGAGGCACACTGTTCAAAAATATCATTTTTTCGAAAATAACGAAATATTCGATATATATATATACATTACGGATGTTTTGATATATGTCTGACATTTTCAAACAGCACAAACTGAAGTCTTTAAACTGTAAATGCATCTTCAAATCACTCGTTATTTTCTTAAAGTATTACTATAATATGTAGATTTACAATTAATATTTCTTTCATTATTTTTATCTTTGTATACATTTCATTTCAATATTTACCTATTTTAAAGGAATTTTACATGAATGATACTAACAATATAATTCCCAATTAATGTTATAAAATTAAAATGTAGCATAACTGAAATTGATAATGGTAGTCATTTGTAAAAATCGCAATAAAACACATCATCATATGAGGCAATGAGAAACACCCCCTTTTCTTCGGGCAAGATATATAACTAGTAGCCCTGGTAGGTTCCGGTATACAGCTTGATTTCGAAAAAAAATTCAATGAAAGTCTACCTAGGATCTGATCTTTAAACGCGTTTTACTCGAAACTTCAAAATGTTCGCTTGCATCCCTTTGCTTCTCACTGCCTCATATGACAAAGTTATTTAAAACCAATGTTATGCTAACGTAATTTATAGCTCATTATTAATTTTAATGTTCATATGTATGTAAAAGAATTAATATTTCATCTTACATTTTTATCGATTTTAATTGAATTAATTTGTCATTAGCTGCATTACTCATTTTTTACTTCCTTTTGCAAAAAAGGAAGTACGTATTGTATTCGCGAAAAAAATTTCACTCTAAACTCGACCTTAATTTCCATTTTGCTCACCCCTGAATGAATGCTGAGTTTTTTTTCGACTCGACCACACGTGGATAAGTGCCTAAGAACGTATAGACATGCGAAATATCCATTTTGACGATTGCCGAGTTAGTTACAACGAGTTTTCTCGTGACGTCTATATGTACGCATGTTTGTTATGTGCGGATGTGCGTATGTATGTCGCATAAGTCAAGAACGGTATGTCCTAGAAAGTTGAAATTTGGTACGTAGACTCTTAGTGGGGTCTATTGGTGCACCTCCCCTTTTGGTTGCATTTGGGTGTTTTTAAGGGGGTCTTTTGCCCCTTTTTGGGGGGAAATCACTGTTAATTTCAATGTAAACTCGAGTGGTGTTAGTTTGGCGGACACTTGGTGATATATCACCAGTCTTTTGGTCACCAAGTTTTGTCGCCAACTTGGCAACAAATTTGGCGATATTTTTTTTAAAATCTGGTTTTAATCTGGTCACTGTTGGTGATATTTAAAGAGTAAACTATTGAATCACATTAAAATTACCAATAACGGGAAAAAGACATCAAATTGGAGTAAAAGGAAGTCATGTGAGGCACACATCAGTTCGTTCTTTTGTTAGCTTCACAGGGCTTTTGTGTATCTTGAAAACAAAAGCTAATAAAAATCCATTAACATATTCGTTTTTCTCAACCCAAAATTAGTGATAATCGACTATTTCAATCCAGGATTCAAGCAAAAAGTTATTTTTTGTTGTGTAGTGAATATTGAATAATCTTCAGCATAATAATTATTACAAAACATATCGTAGCACAGTCATAATAAATTTTGTATCGTGTTGAAAAGCAAGTTCTCAACAACATCATGACAGTTGAACACTTCACGGTTGGGTCCGCACAGAGTGTGCACGCTGTGCAGTCAGTAATCACCTGACAGGGATATTAAGTATAGTAGCACTGTTTAGCACTGTGCTATTAAGTATAATAGTTTCGTAACTGATAATCGTAGTTTGTTTTTGAAAAGTTGCAGTATTTTATCACTTATGAACTTATGCATTTGGTTGCACTTGATAAGATGATAGGTACACTTTAAGAAGGAAAATGTGTAAGGTTACCTGTGTTAATGAGTGTAACATTACACGAATTCTGAAGCGTGTAGTATCATTGCTTTAAAAACTGACATTGTTGGAAGAAC
The DNA here is from genome assembly GCF_026930045.1 of Uloborus diversus. NCBI lineage: Eukaryota > Metazoa > Arthropoda > Arachnida > Araneae > Uloboridae > Uloborus > Uloborus diversus. The sequence continues at coordinate 92,278,491 of NC_072734.1, forward strand.
CTTCGCCTATGATTTCACTAGAATTCAAAGCACATGCGTAAGGACCAGAATCGGTGCAGATCAGGTAAACTCTTAATAGCGAAACGAAAACCGGCCTTTGTGGTCGAGCAGTAAAAGCTCTTTAGTCCAGGATCTGAAGGGGGTTGAGCATGCATGGAAAGGCTGACACAATATTATTTCTTATTATTGTTACAGGCACGATGGTGATTATGAAACCACATGTCGTCGCCCCCCTGGGTGGTCGACAACCCTGGGGGAGGGGGGAAAGCAGTGGGGGGAGTCGTTTGCTAAAACACTCATAACTCGCGAACTATTTGAGATAAAACACTGAAAAAAGTGGCAATCGACGCAACAAAACAAGGGCTTCATAAAAGCTAAATATGATTATGGACCTATCTTTGTTGGTTTCTGAGTAAAATTCCATTTTTCGCAAACAAGCAAAATTTTTGAATAAAATGAGCAAAACAAAGTTTTTTTGACCAAAATAAAATCCAAATCAAAATTGTTTGATTTTTTTTTCAAATAAAGTCCTAAATATCATTATTCAGTTTGTTAAAACTATTTAAGTACTGTTAACGAGTTGAAAAGCAAAATGACAGTAGCAAGTTCGAACACTATTCGTAGTATAGTTCAGGATCTGAAGGGGGGTTTTGAGCATGCATGGAAGACCTGACGCAAAATTATTTCTGATTAATTGTTACAGGCACTATAGTGATTATAAAACACATGTCGCTTCCCCCCCCCCCCGGCGGTCGACATCCCCGGGGGAGGGTGAAAGCAGTAGGGGGACGCCGTTTACTAAAACACTCATAACTCGCTAACCGTAGGTGGTAAAGCACTAAAAATGTGGCAAAAAATGCAACAGAACAAGGGCTTGAAGAATCTAAATATGTTTATATATAGTTCTATCTTTGTTGGTTTATAAATAAAATTCCTTTTTTAGCAGCCATGCAAAAATTTTGAATAAACTACGAAAATCTTTTTTTCCAATGATAAGTTCTTTTTAAAAATTATTTAACCATTTAGGGAATCAATAAAATCTGAAACTTCATCATTCAGTTTATTTAAAACTACTTAATTATTACCAACGTGAGCGTTAAGGTGCCGCTGGAGAGAGCCTCGGAAGTTTCGAAGTCAATGTTAAGTCTACGGGGAAGTTTCCTCCCGATTATTTCCCTATTCTTGGAAGTTTGGGCTTTTCAGGGAACCTTTCTTTTAATCTTACTTAAATTAGGATAAAAGTAATTGGGAGGGAAAAACTGGGAAATTTTGCAGAAATCGACGAATTTTCGCTTTAGCCACGCCTCCCGCCGCGCCGGTGACAATGAGAAAGGATAGAGGGGGCAGTTTCTTATCCCCAGATGGGTTGGGAGAGTCGGCGCGCTTGTCTTCAGGCGGTCTTTAGGCAGTCTTCACAATATACCACTTCACACTCAAAATATTACACCATGTAACAGTTTTGCATTATTTTATGTAATTGCCGTACTATCAATATCAACTATATTTTAATGCAAAAGAAAAACTTCCTTTTGAAAAAATATATCAGAAGAGTAAAATATACATGAGGGTATATATAATCGTAAGGTTTATTGAGGATCAATAAAAAAATATATCAGAGATAACTATATTTTAATGCAAAAGAAAAACTTCCTTTCGAAACAATGTATCAGAGATGTAATATGAAACTAAAATAAAACAGATGTCATAATTATATGCCCATTGAAAGTGATTACAATGAACTTTAAAAAAAAGCATTAAAAAAAATGTGCAAAATAAACCGTTTACATTAACCTAACATAAAATACTACAAAATTCACTAATTTTTGCGAGATTATTTGTCTAAACTTTCATGAAATATGTAATAATAATAAAATTATAATTATTCATGAAATATGTATTAATGTTTCAAATTTTTAAAAATTTCGGAGGAACATCTCTAACCGGAGGAACATCTCTATCACCAAAGATAACCTGAAATTGTGTTTCATCTAAAACTATTTTTTGGTTGTGCCACTGGGGGACAGTATGAAATCCTTGCCCCACTTCGAAAAAAAAATGACAAAATTAAGGCACTGTTGCTTCCCCCCCACACACACAAAAAAATCAAATTGCAAAAAAAAAAAAGTGGGAGGGGCTCTAATCTTTGTTATATGGGCCCCTCCAAAAAAAAAAAAAAAAAAAACATAAGTACGTCGGTGGGGTGGGGGTGGGGGGAGGGACCACAATTAGGAAACTAAGGTGCCCAGAGCGATAAAGCACTGGGTGAGTACTATGAGACAAGGCTCATAGAATCAGCTATATTATGACACCATATTATTGAAAATAGGTTAATATATAGTAGGGGAATGTGGGGCAAAGTGAGATAGCGGGACAAAATGAAATGGTAAAATATTTACTCTTCTTTTAGCACCACCTATCTAGTAATCTTTTAACTATGTCGTAACACGTATAGTCTATTCCAGTCAAGAAAAAATTACATCTAAAAATCACAGAATATGATAATACAAACAATTTTCAAAAAGTGATACTCTTATTGCAATATTTTGTTGCCATCGAAAATTATTTTTGGTATTAATAAAGCTGAAAGTTTCTCGGTCTGGATGTCCGAAGGATGTCTGGATGTCTGGATCTCTGTGACGCGGCATAGTGCCTAGACCGTTCGGCCGATTTTCTTGGCACAAAGTTAGTTTATAGCATGGGGGTGTGCACCTCGAAGCGATTTTTCGAAAATTCAATGTGGCTCTTTTTCTATTCCAATTTGAAGAACAAAATTATCATAAGATGGACGAGTAAATTACGAAATTATCATAACGTGAAACCGTAACATGGGCACAAGCCAGTTGGCGAGATACGAAATTATCATAACGTGGAACCGTAACCAACCGCCAATTGGCGAGAAATTCACCATACATTATTTGTTAATATACAGGCGAACCAAACGACCTTTTAATTTTTCTATTACGGGCAAAGCCGTGCGGGTACCACTAGTTACTAATAATAAAGCAGAAAATCTCTATGTCTGGATGTCTGTAGGATGTCTGGATGTCTGGCTCTCTGTGACGCGCATAGCGCCTAGACCGTTCGGCCGATTTTCATGAAATTTGCCACAAAATTGGTTTGTAGCATGGAGGTGTGCACCTCGAAGCGATTTTTCGAAAATTCGATGTGGTTCTTTTTCTATTCCAATTTTAAGTACAAAATTATCATAAGATGGACGAGTAAATTACGAAATTATCATAACGTAGAACCGTAAATATCACGATACATTATTTATAAATATACAGGCGAACCAAAAGACCTTTTAATTTTTTTATTACGGGTAAAGCCGTGCGGGTACCACTAGTTACTAATAATAAAGCTTAAATGCTCTCTGTCCGGATCTCTCTCTGTCTGTCCGGATCTCTGTCTGTCAGGATGTCTATCTCTGTGATGCGCAATAGCGCCTAGACCGTTCGGCCGATTTTCATGAAATCTTTACTAATAATAAAGCTGAAAGTTTCTCTGTCCGGATCTCTCTCTCTCTCTCTTTCTCTGTCTGTCAGGATCTCTCTCTGTCAGGATCTCTGTGACGCGCATAGCGCCTAGACCGTTAGGCCGATTTTCATGAAATTTGGCACAAAGTTAGTTTGTAGCATGGGGGTGTGTAACTCGAAGCGATTCTTCGAAAATTCGATGCGTTTTTTTTTCTATTCCAATTTTAAGAACAAAATTATCATAAGATGGACGAGTTAATTACGAAATTATCATAACGTGGAACCGTAACATGGGCACAAGCCAATTGGCGAGAAAATTCACCATGCATTATATGTAAATATACAGGCGAACCCAAAGACCTTTTAATTTTCTATTACTGCAAAGCCGTGTTGGTACCACTAGTTTACTATAAAGAGATAATCAGATTTCATATTTTTTCTGGCCCGCGGGATTAATTTTAATATGAGGTAAGGTCAGCAGGCAAAAAAAGGTTGGGCATTAAAAATTTTGAAAAAAAAAAAAAAAAAAAAAAATAGAACCGACTTCTCACAAAAGTGCTCTAAAAAGTGAAAAATAATTTTATTCTTTAAACATCATCGATAATACTTTTAAACATAATTTTTGAAGTTGACGCAAAAAAAAAAAATGTAAAAACCAGTGTGTAACCATGTTTCATTCATATTTTTTTTTTTCAGAAAACCATCCAAACTTAGGAACAAAAAATTTATATCGTTACTCAAATATGCTGCCATCACCGCATAATGTATGTGGTAGTGAAGAAACGGTTAAATTTATAGTTGTAGTAGAGTTATGACTGTAAATAATTTTATCTATCATTTTTGCGCCAACTTCACAAATTATGTGTAAAAGTATTATCGATGATGTTTAAAGAATAATTTTTTTTCTCTCTTTTTAGAGCACTTTTGTGAGAAGTTCTATTTCTTTTTCAATTTTTTTTTATTTCATTCTTTTTACTGTAAATGTAAGAACACAGTACAATTTACAGAAATAGTAAGAAGTTATCAGCACGTAACTTCACCTTATTTTTTTCATTTAAATGCTCCATAATAAAAAAAAAAAAGAAAAACTATAAACACGCCTTAAACTTTAAGCGATTGGCACTAAAAATATATCTTTGTCCCTCTCTGGAATTCATTTGTGTATTAATTTAATGATAAAAATTTAAATATTACGTTTTCCCAAACTAATTTACATTCCACAGCATACAAGTTGCTTTTGATGCAATCCTGTATCTTATTACTTAGCCCCGAACATTTGTTATTTGCATAAATGATAACGATAAAAAATACTACTATAGTTGAGGCAAACCTAATCTGGTAGCATTGTGAAAGCTACGATGATCCTAATTACTGTATTTCCTTGCTTCCATGTTAGGTTTACCCCTACTATACCATCTATACCACTATACCATAGTGTGGTGGTGACTATACAGGAATGACACTGAAAAAACTTGATGCTTGCTTCAGAGTAGCCTTCATTCAAAATTATCAATGCAGTTACTATTAATATGACTGTTGTATGGCACCAAACTTTTGTAACAATGGGTTTTATATTTAATCATTTAACAAGGAAATTGAATGAAATTTACTGTTTTTGACCATAATTTTTTTTTAAAGAACAAATATGGTCAAAGTAATGGGACCTAAGTTGAGCCATCCCCTATATATTAAAAAAAGAATAATCAAAATCGGTTCACTAGGTGAGACGCTCTGAGTGGACAAAAAAAAAAAAAAAAAAAAATATCCGGTATGAATTGATAACCGCCTCATTTTTGAAGTCGGTTAAAAACTGAGTATTAATAACTCACAACGAGTTTAGATACTTATTGTCAACCTTATATACAAGAACAAATAATTAAAGTAAAATATATGACTTGAAAAAAAAAAAACTTCTACGACAAAACATTTTAATTGCAGCTATTACAGTAAAGGCTTAAATTACTGTTGTTTTTTTAAGAGTTAAATCAAAGTAGCACAACAATTTTCCAAGAAAAAGAATAATTCCATATTAAAAAGGAGGTAAAACAAACGAATTACATCAGATCTATATACATTTTTCACAAACTATTTTTTTTTTTTATAACGTTACATGCATGACACTCATTTGTTCCAGAATTTTTATATTGATGTGAATAACGTGACATTCCAAAGACAACTGTTTTATTTCAAACTAATTCATAAACGAGAATTTGAGGTTGCATGCTTCACTCATGAATATATTCATCCGCGGAAGATTCATGTTTCATGATACCGTTATTCCTTAAATGTTGCTGGAAGTTCGACAAATGAGACGATATATAGTTCAGACTTTGGAAAAATGACAATTGAAATTTTGTCCAATTGCGAACCACAAATCATCATGAAAAAGAGAGACATATGAGGCAGCGAGAACCAAAGAGTATGTAAGTAAGCAATTTAAAGTTTTGAGTAAAATGCGTTTAAAGTTCTAGTCCTAGGTAGGCTTTCATTGAAAAGTTTTTCTAAATCATGCTGTATAACAGCACTTACCAGAGCTACTAGTACTATATCTTGCAACAAAACAGAAAAGAGGTTCATCTACCATTTGTACTGGTAATGTCCAAATTTTAAAATTTGGTACTTACATCCCTTTTCTTCTCTCTGCCTCACAGCTAGACAGATGTTTGGCAAATAGAGGGATTGTATTATATTTCTGCACGTCTTTTTTTCTGTCAGTTTTTTACAGCACTAGTTGCATTTATCAAACTTGAATTAAAGTGAAATCTTGTTCATTAATTACACCACAAATTACCATCTAAAAAGAAAAAAAAAGACTGGTGTACGAAGAATTGTGTTCATATTTCTGGATGCCTTTCGCATATGCTTTTTAATTATTGGAGTTGCAATTATCATGCTTGGATAAAACTCGTAATGTGCCACCAATGATATTGGTCATTCAATTGTCCTCGAAACGTTCAAATGGATCATCATCAATAGTGGCTAACCTATATTCATCCCGGTAGTAGGATTCCTGTAAGACTTCAAACAGGTCATCCGGGTCATTGGTGATCATACCATCAATGTTCAAATTCAAGGATAATCTCATCCGCAACTTGAGATCAATTGTCCAGTGATACACTTTGCTGATGAAACTGGTCCTGGAGTCCCGGATGGAAACAGCACGTCGCAGTCGGCCATCTGGATACACGGGACTAAGGCAATTGGACTTGCCGTCCCCTTGCCAAATATTGCCCTTGACTTTCAGGTTAGCAAACATTCGACGAATCTCACCTATATCTCCTGTTCCGCCATCGAATCCTACATCTTTCAGTCTGGCCTCTTCACCGCGGTTCCTGAATTCTTCAATAAAGCCAGTAATAGAATCTCGGTATTCTACAGAGTCGATGTAGAATAGAACTCTGACCTAAAATGAGGAAGAAAGTTAAAAAGATCATTTACGTGTTAATTACGGATTTAAGTAGTCATTTATTCGTTTGACAACAATTATTAACACTACAATAAAAATTTTATTCTAAAGTACATTTTCGAAAAGGTATTAAATTTCACAAGATCAATGATGAGACATCTTTCGTCATTGCCAAATTTATCCACATGTAAAAACATGCAAATAAGTACAGTAATCGGACAAACAACCTAATAAATGATCATTAATGTATCACAAATTTAATCGTTTTAAAGAATTGTTTTTTAAGATATGCACTTTAGAATACTGAAATGCAATTCTTTCAAATACAAATGCAAATATAAATACAAAAGTGAGAGTAGCAAACTGTTCTGGACCCAGCTAGGTTTTTCCTATTCAATTTGTCAATACAATTAAAGATCAATAACTATCTTTAAACTATTGACCACACAGCAAGTAACAGTTGTTGTTGGTAAACTACCCCAAATGCCTATACAAGCCTGTTGAAGTAAGAAAAGAAAGCATTTTAATTGTGCATTGAAGAACTTATTTGCTTAAGAGATAAATCTCTATGCTAAAATGCATTCCTAAAAACAATTAATTACGCGATGCACGGACTTATCAATACACAAGTGTAGTCTCTAACTATATTACCCTGCAGAGAAAACATGTTATGAAGAATGGCAGTTGAACAAGCAGAAAGAAAACACATTATTCATTCTTCAAGAAATCTAGCAAAAGCGTCACAATAGTTTACTAAGTAGCGTAACTGCTCCAGTAACAGACAAGGGTCCAGTAACAGACAGTCGTAAGTTTGGATTTAAATAATAAAAATTTTTAGGTGGTTTAAACTGTTGTTGCTGAATACTGTGCAACCAACTAATGTTATCAGAGTGAATTTTATGAGCCAGGTTGGTATTTACAAGATAGTGGTGGAAGGTTATGAACAGCTACCACGAGGTCAGCCCGTGTTTCATTTTCGTTTGAATTTAATAAGGTTTTAGATCTAACAATAAAGAACTTTTGCTCATTTTGAAGAGAAAAGGGGAATTCTGTCCATTACTCATCCTTTCCTCATCCTATCTATTACTGGTTATCATCAGAATTGTCGGTGTCTGTTACTGGGGGGGGGGGGGGGGGGTCGGATCTTTTTTTCAAAATTGAGCAAATAAAAATAGAATTAACTAATTCAGAGGATCCAGAAGCAGCCAAACGTTAGATGAGATGTAGTTGCATGAGAGAAAAATAGTTTTAAAATTCTAAATACATTGAAAGGTTCAGAAAATTGAGTTAACCTGAGAGCAATGTCTTAAGCATGTCTGTGACTGGTGCCGTTACCCTTACTGTTAATTACCAATTTCTTTAGTCGTTCCCGCGCTTGGCAAATTGTATTCTATAATAAACAACATTTCATAACGACTTCTAAATTTTGAAATACGTAGATAACCAATTATTGTATCAGCATCAGAGATGAAGAATTCCTGCCTACCGTGAATAAATAATAATAGAATTATTTTCTGGGATTCCTAGATATTGCTGGCTAAAAAACATTTCACTTGGCATCTCTCAACTTTCTTCAGAGCACAAACGAATTAAAAGGACCTTTGAATTTATCCAGGGGTCGAAAATCTGCTCCAAATGCATCGAACTAAAACCCTGATTTGTAGCTTAAGTAGCAACACGTCCGCCATCTTGGGGCTAAACGATGCTTTCTCCTATATTTGCTATAGTGAAAAAGCGTAGCTTACTTCTTGATTCTGGTTTCTTATTAACTCCATGTCAATTCACAATCAAGAAAAACCACATTCAAGAAGCAAAACAGGCTACTTCACCGTAGCAGACATAGAGGAAAGCATTGTTTAGCCCCAAGATGGCGGATATGTCGCTACTAAAGCTAATATCTAGGGCATTACACCGAACTAGAGCTGCTATAAAAAACAGGCCTTTGCATTAGTCTAAGTTTAGCCATTTTGGATCGGATCATTTTTCATTGTTGCGGAGCTATGGTTATCAGAGCAAAGTTTCTTGTTTTGCCAAATTGGCCAAAAATGATATTTTGCTTGATAAACAATTCATGTGCCACTAAATGGGGTCGTTTCCAATATTTCAAAAGTATTTTTTCTGAAAGAACATGTTTAAAAACATAGGATCTAACCATTTTTTAAATAATTTGTTTAAGTTTAATATTTTGAAAAAATTACTTAAATCGGGGATCTTCCATCGTTTACATTCCTTGCCGATGACATCACAAATGATGAAATGCCATTCTGTGTTGCCATTCACAGAGCAAAATATTTAATTCGCATCTTTACTCACGTGTATTGGCAACGATATCGTTGATAGCAAGCGTAGAGCGCAATTTTAATTCGCTTCTTGATTATCATAACGTGGAAACGCAGTGAAAAATGCGCCAAAGGACATCATTTGTGACGTCATAAAGACCACGCCTTGTTTTCAAAATCGAACATTTAAAAAAAATTGATTAAAAAGTAACTGTTGGGAACATGAAAGTATTTTCTGGGTCCATGCTTTTTTTTTACTCATTCTATCAATTTCAGTGACTAAAAGTAGTACTTTTGACTGAAGGAAACAACCCCATTGGCAACACATTGTATTTTTTCAATTTTTAGATCTTCGAAACATTTTACGAAATTTTACATCGCGAAATGTGTGTTTGCCACTTTTAACTTTTTTAAGTTATATTTTTAAAGGTTAGTTATTCATACCTTTTGGATATTTTTTTTTTTGGAATGTGTCCGCAGTAAGACATTTCCTTCATGTTTTATTGTTCTATTAATTATCGTAATAACTTATTCAGTAAGTTAGAATTATAATTTTGGTTGTGATAACGTTCTCTGAATGAATCTTTTGATGTGATTTAACTTATTTAGTTGATCATTTTAAGCCTTAATTAAACACTAATAAAACTAATGTCGTGTTCTATCCAACTTATGCCGTTTAATTTTGGTAGAATTTGTTTCATTTTAATGTTCCTTAGGAAATTAAGCATGTTGATAAAAAGTATAACACAATATACGTCATGAACCTTTTCGTTCACATGCATCGTGATATTTTATTTCTTTTCATACACCTCCGTTTCTAAGTATTTTTTTTAATTAAAAAATTCATCAAATTTAAGGAAAAAATGAGTTTAATATTACACTAAAGAGCAGTATCGGCAACTTTTTATTTTTTACATTTTATGGCATTTTTGTCATGCGTTGTACTTTTGCTTTCCTGTCCAAGCTTGCTTATTTGCTTTCCACTGAAAAAAAAGAAAGCCGAATTCCATCATTTCGCTATTGTTAGTATCGAATCCAAAACACGTTTCTTTTATGTCTCAAAAATTCATTTCTGTAGATACTGCGCTTTATCTTCTCATGTTTACGTTAACATCTTGAAAAAAGTTACCTCTCATTTGCGTTTTCTACAAACTTAATTTCAAAGTAAGAAAAATAAAATAGTTCTATTTTAAAAAAGCTTAATCATTTGTTTCCATGTTTTGCAATATTTTAAAAAGGAAAAAATAATTTTAATGCTTTTTGAGCAATCACATTGCTTATTGCTCTCATTTGACTGTTTTTGGCGTCCTTTGATTTTATCTTCCCCCCGCCTCCCTCTGCAGCACAACCGTCGACCGGCCCCTCCAGATGGTGCTCCTCTACCGAAAACCGTCTCCAGGTTGCGTCTCCATCCCACATGCACACGCATGCATACACACACCTGCACACACACACACATACCCACACACAATCATGCTTGCACGCAGACACAAACACACACGCCTACATACACACACAAACACACTCGTGATTGCGAAAACCATAATTTGAATTCAAAATGTCAAAATTCAAAACAATTTTTTTTTTTTGCTTCTTTACGGTTGAGATCAGAGAAATAAAAAGGTTAATAAGCAGTTAATAAGCTAAGGTGAGTTTGAGCAATCCGAAGATCCGCCCTTTTTCTTTGGGTCAACTCTTATTGGATGATTTCCTTTTTTACATTCTAGTACTTTGTTTACATTGAGTCGTAGGTGCCAAATTTGGCAGTTTTTGAAAAAGTACGCCAACGCGACCCGGTTACCGTAATTCTACCGAGAGACAGTTCATTCTGGCAAAAAAAAAAATAAATAAATAAATAAATAAATAAAATAAATAAATAAATAAATAAAAAATAAAAAAAAATCGTTGAGGATTGTTGACATCAAAGTCTGCTGTTGGCAGACAAGTTCAAGATCAAATGGTAGACAAGGTTCACTGAATAAAATCATTTACCGTCAGATTAAGGATAAAATGATTTCAAATTTAAAGGATAAATTATCGAAATCAATGTAAATAACAATTTCCATTTGAATACTTCAACAACAAAGAAAAACTAGTATGTGTGGCTGTCACGAAACTTTCTCCAATATCTTTCTTATGAAGTCTGATTACTCCCCATGCTTGACGAGAAAGTAATATTCCCAGCAAAAAATAAAATTACGCACACAAAAACTTGACGACCGTCTCAATTCGCAACTCCAACGAACTATAGGGGGCACTGCAGTCACTGTCTAATGGCCGACTTAAAAACTAAAACAAACGCATGTGGTAACGAAGAAAATGCTAAAAGTGTTGTGATTTTTGTTCGTATGTATGATATTTTTTGCTTTATTCTTTTTAAATTAATTTTCCAAGTCTTGTGGATATTCTGGCCCACGTAGAAAGAAATGAGAATTCAAGAAGCATTACTAAACGTCAAAGATTAATGCAAACTACGTAGTTCGTAGTTCTAAGCAGCTATTTCCACGATGTTGAATTCGATATTTATTAATTCTTGATAAAACTAAATAATAATTGTGGCCTGACAAGAACAACAATTAATGCTAGAAAATTCAATATGACATTACAAATTATTATCGAAAGAAGATGATACTTCTTTGCTTATTGTTTTGCATTTGTTGCTGAGTTATTTCTCTCGAATTCCCGAATCGGTTAGTTTAAAATTTTTCCGTTTCGATTTTTCTAATTTCTGAGTTACGATTTAATTATGTCAAGTTATGCAAATCATCTACAGAATTCTTACGGATATATGGTGGTAGTTTTCTTTTCAGTTGATTGACCATTATTTCTTTTTACTTATCGAATTCTGTAATCTTACTACCATTTTATTCCACTCATGATAAAATTTAAAAATGGTTTAACTAAAAACGCGAAATCTCGCCAAGGCTACTTTGCTCGCACAATACTAAAACTATAACCCTAAACAAATTTGGCGAAACCTTTCAGCTGAGAATAAAAGGAATAAAGTAAATTCTTTCTCGGTGAAACATTTTTCATTTTGTACTACGATAATATATTCAAGAAAATATTTCGCATACCGTCCATTCCAACTAAATGCTGCATGTAAAAGATGGTTAGTTAAATTAATTTAAGATAAAAAAAACTCATATTCTTACAAATTCATACAAAACAATAAAATTTTTTACCCTGTATAACGTTATCCAAGTTTGTTAATCCAGTTTTCGCTTTCACCATTTTCAATCAACTCATATTTTAGAAAGAAATAAGGAAAACTAACATTATTTTGAGAAGCTCGAGAATACTACTAAGGGACAAATTAATTTCTGTAGCTGAAAGCAAACTAAGACTCATCGATTAAGTTAATAAATACTCAGAACAAACTGCCTGTGTTTACGTCAACAGACACACGTGGAAACGCAACGTGGCAATGTTTTAGTTTCATCGGCAGTTTTGTAAATCACCGCAAGGTAGCGTATTCGAGCGCTGGAGTTCCAAATTTCTGAATTATCGCAAAAGCAAAGCGAAGAGCAAAAATTGAAAGTAAATTTTAAAGCCTTGCTTGAATTAACTACACATATTTTATTAGTTAACAAACATAAGATGGCAACAGTTAAAAATTTCAAATCATTAAGATAATATTTCCGATCATTTCCCAACAATTAAAATCACGTGAAATACGTAGACGACAGTCTATTCGCAACTCTAGCGCTCTAATACGCTTCCTTGCGGTGATTAACAATACTAAAGGAAAAGGTAAAACATTTCATTGCACGTGTTTTCTTTGGGGTAAATTACAGCCTTCAGAGGGTTTATGGTGTAATGTCATTTCAGAAGAATAGAAAAAGAAAACTTCCCACAAACACGATGAAAAATTACTATCACTAAATAAGCGTCAAAGCAAGTCATAACGGCATTTGTTTGTTTTACCTTTTCATCCGCCATTAGGTAGTAGCTGCAGCGCCCCTATAGTTTATTCGAGTTGCGAATTACGATTTGTCTTTCTTATAGTTGCATTAATAAAGTTATTTTTATTCGCACAAAAAAAAAAAAAATCAAATTCATCCAGAACGTAGCATTACTTCTTGAGATATAGCACTCACAATGAAAAAGAAAGAACGTTCGATTGCACCACCCCTTTTTCAGCTATTAACGTCAAAATAGAATCAGTTCTTTTACCCTTTAAGTGCTAATTGTCGATAAATTTTCATTTTATTCCGTTGTTTATTTCTTGAGATATAGCAGTCACAAGTGACGACAAAAAACGTTCTATAGCTCAGCCCTCGTTTGAGCTACTGACACCAAAATTAAATCAACATCTGTACATGTTACGAGCAACATATAGACCAAATTTTGTTTCATTCCGCGAGTTACTTCTTGGGGAATAGCAGGCACGGATAACTCAAGAAACGTTCCACTGCTCCCCCCCCCCCCTTGGAGGAATTCACGCCAAAAACCAATGGGAACAAGTTCACATAGGGGCACATATGTGTAACAAATTTTCGGTTCGGTTTCATGCGGTAGTTTTTGCTGTAGAGCGACCACAAAAAAAAACGGTCACACACACACACACACCAGACAGACATTTTCCAAAAATGGTCGAAGTGGTTTGAGCACACCTTAAAACTTTCGAGTCCTTCGAAATTCGAAATCTTGCACGAAACCAATACTTTTTTCTGCATATAATATATTAAAGAAAGTAAAAACCTTTCAATGACAGTGCATTATAGACAAAAAACAAATAAATAAAGTTAGAATATTCACAAGATTAATATTACGTTTCAATATTATGAAAACTTCTACAGTTTCAATGTTTTAATATTTTGTAAAATATCTGTTCATCAGAGTGAACTTACCTCTTGTTTACGACTTCCATCTTTGCTCCAAAGATGGTCTAAAACATGTCTGGCGATATCTTTTCCAGATATCCGCGGATTACCAGAAACTGCTCATCTTGAGGTCCAGGAACTGCAAGACATCCTGTTCGCATAGCTCCCCGTAACGGATGGATCTGTGATGCGACGTACGTATTTTAAATATTCTGCCAGATTCGCACTTCTGGTGCAAGTTCTGAAGCAGTCACAGGGGAATCCGTGGTAGACTTCTTTGACAGATCCGTTTGGGTGGAACTGGATGTCTGCTTCGATGGCATTTGCACCAAGATCCAAGTAGCGAGTCACCTGCTCGATGCTGTTCACCATGTGGCCGATGATATAGAACGGTCGTTTTTTTCGCTGATGTACATGGTATCAGAACCATCATCACCAGGATGATGCTTGTTATAAAGCGAGACATGGCTTTAAGAAATGACGTATTGACTCTTTAAACACTAGAATGAAATGACTAGGCGTACAAATCAATTTGAAAGAACAATCACTCTTGCGGCGGAAATACACAATGATCTTTTTTGCCGTTTTAAACACACACACACACATATAAAAACTAAGCTTCGTTTTCACAGATAAAAAAAAGTATCGATACTTCAAGTTCAATTTCTTCTATATCAATAATTTCTTGAACACACAAAATTTCATTGCTCAAATGAGGAAAAATCCAATGTCCATATCAAAAGATTAATGATGATAAAGACTAGTTTATATCAATGTTGTGAGAATAATTTTCTAATTTTTCAGATGAAGTTTTTACGAAAATGGTTTTACACAACAAATGTTGACTTTGTTCTTCAGAACCTGCGTTTTATAGTGTAATGCTTCCGTCTCAACCAGTGAGACATTGGGTTTCGCTTCTTCGGTTTGTGGAACATTCGGGAGGATGTCGTCTGTTGGTCGTTTAGTAAATGAATCTGAAACAGATATGAAAAATAATTTTATTATTGGAAAAAAGCTTTAATTTTGTAACAAATATATTGCTAAAAACTTTAAAAAGTGCAGCTTAAATTTTAAACTTTATTAACTTCATTAGCAAATTAACATTATAATTACTTTAATTTTTCATTGTTTTAGGCAACAAGTAAAAGCAGATTTCGAGTATTGATTAGTTGTCTCGTTGTTTATAATCTATTTTATTCATTAAGTTAAACAGTTTTTCCTGTGAATATGTTTCAGTCATTAATAATAAGAGCGTGGCGTGAGAGAAAAAGTGTGAGTGAAGTTACAGTTCAGAAGTAAAAAACAGAAAAGATAAAAGTTTCACTTCTGTCGTGTGTTATGAGGCACAGTTCTTCTTCTATTATTTATGATGCTTTTCGTAAAGGGTTTTCCAAATAATAAGCATTGCAGAATTTATTAGGGGGATGTTCAATATATTTATTAGATAAGTTTTTCCCACTTTCTTCATTAATTTTGGCTTGAAACTTTTCCGAAGTAAGATGGTGATTGCAAGACAAATAATTTTAATTTTCTATTTAGTGTTCGTCATGATCCTAAATTAAAATATTTTCTGCAGTGGAGATAGTTTACATTGAGAGAGTGAGTGAGTGAGTGAGAGATATAGAGAGAGTAAGAAGGAGAGAGAGAATTACTACAGAAGAGCTAAAAAGCACACGCTTAAGAAGTGCCTGCGTTTGAAGGTATTGTTTAAAAGAGAAGTTTTATACAATAAACTTGCTTTTCAGTAAACATTTTTACTGTAAAACATTTTTACGGTTAAAGCAGCTAAAAAGTGAAAGCAAAGGTAAAAAATGAATAACATGGACAGCTAAAAAAGGGATAGGAACTTGGCGTTAGAAAACGAAATAATAGTCATGTAGTAAAATAATAATAGAAAAATGGTGATTATGATGGCAATAGCAATAACAACAGTAAAATTTTCCGAAACACTTGCAGTGAAAATTAAAAACCACGCCATAAAATTTATGATTTTTTTATGCAGACTGACTTAAATACTTTTCAGGCAACTTCAAAATGAAGTTAGAAGAATTAAACTATACATAATAATATCGATGCAATGATGTGATAGTAATAAAAGTGAGCAGAATAAAAACGAAAAAAATGGTAATTATTGGAAATGAAATCATTAATGTGATCTAACATATCGTCGCCTCAGAGCAACACTAAGACATCTAATCCCAGGAAAAAAAACTAAGATATATCCTACTGTTGCTCTAAGACGACGATATCAGGAAATCAGAAAATCTTCGCTAAAGAGAGATGCCGCATTTGCGAAGGAGGGAGAGTAAGTCCACTACAAGAGATTTACTTCTCTGCATTAAAAATGAGAAATATTCGTTTTAAGGGAGTCGGAACCCTACGAGTGATGTTTAATTGCTAAACTTTATGTGTCCATTCTCAAAAAGGTTTAAATGAGAGAAACATACAACTTTTATAGTGTTTTCAAGAGATATCTATTAGTCTACTGAAGTGAAATTGTAAGGCAATTCTGTTTACTTCATAATTTATTAAATTTTGACCAATAGTCACTTTTTAAATGAAAAAAAAAGTTTTTTTCCAGAAAAGCAGTGTTTAGAAAAAAAATATGTGTCCTAAAGCAAAAGTTTCACTTCGGTATAATTATGACTACACAAATAAAATGTAGTGAAAGTTTCAAAGTAATATGTGAAGTAGTTTTCTAGAAAAAGGAACATGAATTCTTAAAATTGACGTGTTGAGAAAATCGCATTTGAAAGTAAAATTGTAGGTACATTTTAAATGCATTCATGCCCATTAATCTTTAAATCGAGTTGGTTTTAATCTACATTGAAACGTGAGTTTGGTGTCACTTGAAAGCTCTTAGGTTTGAACGTTTCGAATATGTACAAAATGAAAAATTATTGTTATTTTTAAGGTTTAAGGGTACCGACTCATCTTTGATACATGCAAATTAAAAACTTTATTCGTGATTATTTTCGAAAGAGAATTATAGGGTATTAAAAAAAGGAATTTGAATTATTACTTAAAATATGAATATCTATTGTGTAGAGAAACTAAAAGTAATATTTTTAACTGACAATTTTATGTTTTTCGTGGAATCGTCAATCATCAAAAACCGAAAGATAGGCGAGAGACTGCATTGTATGCGATTGAGGGGAGAGATATTATTCTGTGATCTATGCAACTCTCTAGATATGAAGTTTTTCCTCCAACACACTGTCTGACCTTGACTTGAAGATAAAAAATGAATGAAGAGATTTCATCAAGGTGCGATGAAAGTAGCTGATTAAATTTACTTCCCTGATAAAAACGAGACCTTGGAAATCCATTTGCTTCCGAGACATGTTTAATAAACAAAACATTTAATGATAGAAACAGAAGAGAATTTGAATCACATTAGTATTTTATTTTCTTTAACGTTTAATTATAATTTAAGTCTTTCGTCTACCACTAAAAGTCTGAGCTCGAAACAAAGGGTTTTTGTCTTACTTTGCAAATATTAACTTTAGCTTGATGACTACGATAACGGCACCAGTAACAGACAAGGGTCTAGTAACAGACAGTCGGAAGTTTGGAATTAAATTATAAGAATTTTAGGCGGGTAAAACTGATGTTGATGTGACCCATGAATACGGTGCAACCATCTAGTATTATCAGAGTGAATTTTATGAGCCAGTTGGTATTTATACAAGGAAGTGGTGAAAGGTGGTCTACCGGCGTTTCATGTTCATCTTGAATTTTATAAGGTTTTAGATCTAAAAATAAAGAACTTTTGCACATTTTGAAGAGAAAAAGGGAATTCTGTTCATTACTCATCCTTTCCTCTTCCTATTTGTTACTGGATATCATCAGAATTGTCGGTGTCTTTTACTGTGGGGTCGGACCTTTTTTTCGAAATTGAGCAAATAAAAATAAAATTAACTAATTCAGAGGATCCAAAAGCAGCTAAACGTCAGATGAGATGTAGTTGCATGAGAAAAAAATAGTTCTAAAAATCTAAATATATTAAAAGGCTCAGAAAATTTGGTTAACCTGAGAGCGATGTCTTAAGCATGTCTGTTACTGGTGTCGTTACTCTAATATCCAATCACCATTTCTGACAACGAACTTTTTACTAAAAAAAAAGATGATCGCAATTTTATGCATAGTTGTAATTTTTTATTGGCCTCATCTATTATGAGGAAAACTTTGTTTTCGATACTTAAACTCTTTTTCAACTACGCCTAAGCCGAACAATTTGGACCCTAAAAAAAAAAAAAAAAAAGAAACCTAAGAATCAATGATGCCTATTTTTATATTCGAATTTCGAACCCTGCTTAAAGTCGTCATCAGTGCAAAAGAGGTGATACAAGGGAAAGACGTTTTAAGAGAACGAACAGTTTGAGAGAACGAAATTGATATCGTTTACATAACAGGTAACAGTTTTTTTTTTTTTCATTCAAAGATATTACTTCTTGTGTGTAGATAGTATTTTATATTAAGTGAATCAAGCGTTTAAATGGTACAATGAAAAATAAATCAGCAAAAAATCACCGAGTACCTTCCTATAGTTTGAAGGAGGAAATGAAGCAAAAAATGATTTTGAATGTATAAAATAAAAGCACAGTCGGATTTCGATAATTCGAAGCTTATAACTCGAATATTCCTCGAAGTTTTCTTTGAGTCCCAAATTTTTAGACTGCTGTGGAAACTTCCCGTAAGTCGTACTACCAATAACTCGAACGTTTCAGCCGGTCTTTTGGGACTTCGAGTTATTGACGTTCGCGAGTTGACTGTAATATCAAAAGATTTATATAAAACAAATTAAATGAGACAGAGAGAACTATACAAAATAAATAACCGTTCATGTTTTAGGAAATCTAATTGTACGGTTCATTTTAAGAAGTAGATCTTTTAGAACCATTCGTTCGTGAACGACACATCCCTAAAAGAAAGAATAATAATAATAAAAAAAAACATTTCGAGTAAATCCGTAATTTGTTTGTGATAGTGCAATACACCTTTAGAGTTTGTTAGACTGATCACCGATGCGTTAAAAGCAATCATTGGCGGGAAATCCACCACCGCAACGCACCGAAGTAACACTTGGCGTTGTTACTCTGGCAGAATCGCATCTTTTCTTGAAAACTGAGCGTTTATCCTCTTTCACAGTGGGAAAAAAAAAATCATGTGAAAAGATATCTATTCTAAACTAGAAAATTGCCCGTCAGGGTTGCTTCTACATTTAAACGAAGCAACTGCCTGCCTTCTTTCTTTTTTCTTTTGGATTTTAGTTGCGTTTAATTTATTCGGGAAATTTTGATTTGCCGTTTTCTTTCTTCGAGAATGATTATTTTGACGGGAAATGTTACAGTATTTTTTTTCTCTAATTAAAGCCCGATTGTTGGATATGCGTCACTTGACATAACTTTTATTTCCGAGGTAGACCGTGCAAAGCCGGGCAATGCAGCTAGTAAGTAAATAAAAGAAAAGATTACTAATATAACCAAAATGTATTTGACACTGAAAAAAAAATAAAAATCGATTGAATCAAAGTAAAGTGAAATCAAAGTGCTTGATTTCCTTCCAAAGGAAACACATTTTTTGTCTTTCTTTATTCTTTTCTTTTTCCTTTATGATTAAAAAAAGATTACTTAGAAAAGTTTATTTAAATGTATATTTTCAGTCTCTTAATTAAAAAAAAACTTTTCGGTTGTTTTAACAATAACAGAAAGTTAGAAATTTATTTCAGGAATTAAAATGATTGCATGCTCTGCTTAAAATTATGAGCCTTTATAGGATAAAAACTTTTTACTTTATTTATTCATTAATTTTACCCATTCAGTTCATAGTACTTGGAGAAATTATTGCTGAGTTTAAGTTCTACGTTTTCCTGCACATTAAAAAACTGCTTTGTTTAAAACATTTCTATTAAAACATAGCAATTACTGAAATATACTGTCTAGCAGTTTGAGAGAACGAACTTGATATCGTTTACATAACAGGTAACAGTTTTTTTTTTCATTCAAAGATATTACTTTTTGTGCGTAGATAGTATTTTATATTAAGTGAATTAAGCGTTTAAATTTTAAATTTTGTAATAGTTAAGAGCTGCAGCTAAATGAGAGAGACATACAGAGAGAGAGAGAGAGATAGCTTTTTACGAAGTTAAGGTTGGGACACGAAAAGTTAGGCTTGTGTAGCTCTGAGCGAACTTCTTGTTCACTTCAGAAATTGAGATTTCGACTGTGAGAAGTTGAAAAGTTTTTCTGAACTGAAAAGGGGTCTTTATCTCCCCGAAACAAGTGTATGAAACATGTTGTATTTTGTGTTTGGTTAAGGTAAACTTCCTCTTTTTTAATTTTTTTCCCCACGAAGGAAATTGCTTTATTTCGTGATAAATAGTATCAATATGTGAGCGATTCCGTAAAATAGCCGCCATTTTGTCCCGCGAGTAACAGCTCATATGTTTCATTAAAAAGTAATAATTTTAAAAATGCGATGAAAAAATTTTTGCTTAAAAAATCACACATAATTTTGATTTCTTAAGCAATTATTTTTTTCTAACTCCCCTTTTAAACTATTATTTTTATTGAAATATTGAACTCGGTTTATACGAAATATCAGAAATCCAAGAATTTGTTCGTATTAGCCGTTATTCGTAACAACCGTGAATGAGCGATGCTGTGAAAAAACGATGGAATGCTTACCAATGTTGAAAAAATATTACTACAAATGCACACATATTGTAATCTAACTGTTAGTACATAAATCACTTACTTCTTATAAATGAATGTTTTTGGAAAATATTGGAAAAGGAAGATGATAATCGACAATCACGGAACAGATTGTAGTCCACAATGGAAGATGAAGTTTTATCTTCAAGTAAATTGAAACGTCCGCAAGGAAACAAATGTACGGGCTTCATTTTCTATGCAAAATAATTAATATTTTCTTCTCGATAAACAATGGGACTTCTAATACCTAACAGAATGATGAATAATTTCTAAAAAAGAAAATTACAGTATTCAACCACAAATATTTTAAGTGAAGAAGTCAGAAATTTTTGTCCCTTTTAGCCGATACTTTCAATTTAATGTATACGTATTATACGTGTTTTTTTTTTTAATGTAATTAAATAGCAAACCAAACTTAACCAGCAAAATGTTCGTTTTAGCCGTGATTTCGTATAATACGTGATTGCATTAAGAGAGTTCAACTGTATCTTGGCTATCAGGGTGGGACAAAACGTCCATTTTCCTTTTACTTTTAACCCATTAACAAATTGAGTGATTGGAAATAAAGTGAAATCCCGCAACAACAAATACCTCAGCAATGAACTACACGTTTCAACAAACAATAGTCCTGCTTTAATTTCCATCGCATTGCTTTAGTTCCATTACAAAGAACAAAATTTGCGTTCCCTTAAAACTCGTTGTAGCAAAATTTTTCCGTATTACAGTAAACAGAGATATTTTTAGCGCCTCTGCAAGTTTATTTCACACGTTGAAAGCCGAAAATACGCCTCAAAACTGTAGTCAAAAGTAGTTTGACGCTTCGTATTTTAAATAAAAATCTTTCATCTTGAACGCTCTAAATAACGAAAAAAAAAAAAGCACTTGGCACTAATAAAAATACTTCATTTGACTGCTGTGTTATAAAATTCAAAATGTTAAACATCATCGATGTTAAAACTCAATAAGGTGAACATATTTGCTTTCCCTGCCGTTTCCATTGCAACCTTAGAAAGTCAGGTTTTTATGGAATTGACAACAATGGGGTCGTTTCCAAAGTTTTATAAAGAACATACTTGAAAACATAGGATTTAACCATTTTCTAAATAATTTGTTTAAGTTAAAAAATTTTAAAAAATTACCTAAATCAGTGCGCTTTTATTGTTTACATTTCTTGCCGATAACATCACACATGATGAAATGCCGTTCTGTGTTGCCATTCACAGAGCAAAATATTTAAATCGTATCTTTACTCACGTGTATTGGCAACGATATCGTTGATAGCAAGCGTAGAGCGCAATTTTAATTCGCTTCTTGATTATCATAACGTGGAAACGCAGTGAAAAATGCGCCAAAGGACATCATTTGTGACGTCATAAAGACCACGCCTTGTTTTCAAAATCGGACATTTAAAAAAAATTGATTAAAAAATAACTGTTGGGAACATGAAAGTATTTTCTGGGTCCATGTTATTTTTTTTGCTTATTCTATCAATTTCAGAGACTAAAAGTACTACTTTTTACTGAAGGAAACAACCCCATTGTCATCTTCGTGCATTTCCCTGCTCTAAAATAGGTCATGGAGTATTTTCATTCTTTGAAGAAAAAAAAAAGGGGGAAGGGGACTAGCTGTTCAAAAGTTTTTCTGATAAAAAAAATTTAAAAAAAAATGATAGTAATACAAACATTTAAAAAAAATTTAATCTCCTGTTGAATACAAATTGCAACGAACAAAAGAGGCAGATGCTTTCCTATTTTTGTGAGAAAAAAGATCCACCGGGGTTAGGAGTCGTCTACAGATGATTTCACGCTTTTGTGGGGGGTGGATAGGCAGGGGCGTGCATAGGGGGGGGGGGGGGTAATGGCGCCCAAATGCAAAATTTTAAGCGGGGTCGGGGGGAGGGGCTCAGATATTTTCCCCATAATTTAGAACGTATTTCTTCATGGAAAACGATTTTAGTACAGATTAGAGTTATTACAATTTGACATTTTTAATAACTTATTCATTAATGGCTGGAAAAGAAATGTTTTTACACTTTTGCAACGAAAAAAGTACTAAAAGCAAGGAAATTCTAATTTCTGAGGGAAGGCTTGAGCCCCCACTTGCCCGCCTATATGGGACCCATGGGTTTGGAGAAGGGGACACCTGTTGACCCATGCCCGAGCCTGAAGAGGGTCCCAATAATTTTTAAACTAGGGGTGAAATATAGGGATAAACCAATATGTAGGGAGCCAGGAAAAGTCATTTGTGTCGGGCCTCAAAATTTCTGTGCACGCCCCTGGGGATAGGGATTCGTGAAATTGTGACAAGAGGGAGGGAGGGAGGGGGGTAACAAGAGGTGTAATATGACGTATTTTTATAAGAATATGTCTAAGTGATATAGCGAGCGTCACATGTGACCAGATGAGGAAAGGGGGTAAGGTGCAGTGCGAGCTTCCTGACAAATAGGACAAGGGGGACAAATATGATGAAAAAAAGTTTGACATACTTTATGGGCAGCCCCCTTTGTTGCTTGATGAATAAAAATGTTTTTGAACGAAAGTGATCTCATTAGCTGTGATCACTGTATTCTCATTTTCCGCTTTTCATTTCATTTGGAATATAAGTTTTCGTACCACAATCTTCTCCATACAAATTTGATTTCTTGCCAAACATTTTCTCGCATATTCTGCCATACATTTGGGATCGTCTTTGTGACTTGACACCAAGTTTCATGGCTTCCTGTTTTCTCTTGAAAAATACATTCTTCTTGAAAATAATGCGTTTTCACTGCTCGCTAAGAAGCCATTCTGAATTAGTCAAATTAGGTTAGGAAGATTGAGAATTGTGTTATTTGCAACACGTGTAACACAAAGTATCTATAGTTTTGCGTATATTATCTCCGTTTCTTGTTTCAGTCTTTTAAAGACATGATACAACTTTTTTTTAAAAACTATTATTCATTTGTCTTGTAAAAGATTGACTGTCCGAACATTCCTAGTCTTCAATTGTTTCGGGTACTCTATGATCTACTGTAATTTAAAGAGAAAATATTTTTTTTCTCTGTTCTAGCTTTATTTGTTGAACGACTCATTAACTATACGAGTTAACCATCTTAAACAATTGCGTCTTCACTTTTGATCTCCTCACTGCCTACAAATTAATAACTTTAAATAAAAATACAGAAGTTAAATTTTCATATTGCTCCAGGATTTCCTAAATATATCGGCAACTAATTTCATTGTGTTATGACTATAACCCATAAAATAATCAATTGTCTTTTCAGCAGTGATATTTATTGTCCTCTTCGGAAGAAACGCGACCTATGAAGGATGTTTGGAAGAAAGGAAGCTACGTTAGACTTTTGGGGGGAAAAAAAACCGGGATCTATGGGGGAATTTTTTGGAAAGAAGGAACCTATGGATGAAAGACCTTTAAAAGAAACAAGAGCTATGCATAAGGTGACCATGCGTCCCAGTTTTAACGGGACAGTCCTGTTCCTATGTTGCCTGTCCCGTTGATCCTTTAAATTGCTGAAATGTATCGTTTTCTGAAATACTGAAGGAAACATTGCATGGTTCAACTCAAAGCAGCTGTTTTTGTATTTTTACACTAATAAGTTAAATCATGCACAACTATTGAATATATTTTGTATTTGCCCAGCTCTATGCACTCGTCGAAAGGATATTTTCGCTTATGAATAATTTGTGGACAAGTGCAAAACCGCAGTTCCCAATTGTGGTTTCAAAAAGCAAAGCTGATTGTAGAAGAAAATTGTTTGAAATTCGGGCAAAAATTTAATTCCGTTTTGAAACTAGCACTAAATGTTCTCAATATATGTTCATCAAAAAACATAATATTACACCAATTCCTATTTTTTTAAGTGCTCATTTATGTGCTACTAGTGGCACCCGCACGGCTTTGCCCGTAGTAGAAAAATTAAAGGGTCTTTTGGTTTTGCCTGTATATTTACAAATAATGTATGATGAATTTCTCGCCAATTGGCTTGCCCATGTTACAGTTTCCACGTTATGATAATTTGGTGGTTTACTCGTCCATCTTATGATAGTTTTGCTCAGGAAAATGTTCTTAAAATTGGAATAGAAAAAGAACAAAATCGAATTTTCGAAGAATCGCTTCGAGGTGCACACCCTCATGCTGGCGACTAATTTTTTGCCAAATTTCATGAAAATCGGCCGATACGGTCTAGGCGCTATGTGCGTCACAGAGATCTGGACAGAACCCCAGACAGATCTCTGTGAACAAAACTTCAGAACATCTGAACAGAAATCCAGACACAAAGAATTTAAGCTTCATTATTAGTAAAGAAGTAGGAACTCCTAAAAATAATGCGTCTTTTTTTTTAAAACTCTTACAGGTGCCGAAAATACTTAAGTGTCCCGTTTAAGGAAATGAATAAATGGTCCCTCAGCTATGGAGGACCTTAAAAAAACCGGGAGATATAATAGATGGTCTTCGATAAAAACGAGAGCTATGGAGAATCTTTGAAGAAACGTGAGCTGTGGATGACCATCAGAAAAAGCGGGAGCTATGGAGGACCTCCGAAAAACGGGACCTGTGGAAGGCCTTCAGAAAGAACTTGATCAACCTAATACAGAAACAATTCTCTTTTACACATTTTGCAGCTTTTTAGCTTTCATTTTGCGTTATTTTCTTCAGGAATCTCAAAGTAATTGAAACCAAAACCAAAACAGTTACAACACCCCTTATCTTCAAAAAGTATATCTGTTCGTTTACAAATGAAGCAAGTTTTCTTCGTCATAGCAACATACCATGACGACGCAGCAGTTAACCTCGATGACTTCAACCGTATTAGTCAGACGCCATTGAATTTTTCGTGCCAATAAAAAGCTGGATTAGGGATAGCAAAAGATGTTAGAGAAGATGCGGGCCTAACTGTTAAAATGTGCTTTGTTAAAGAGAAAAATGAAATGGCGCAGAATATGATTTGTGTGGCTACGGAAAGAGTTGGGAGCAATGGGACAGCTGTATTTATGCCAAAATGAAATGAAGTGTGAATATCACTCCTGCCGAGAGTCACGGTACGCTTGGCAGAAGTGATAACTTTCATAGGATTAAATTATTATAATTATTTAATCCTATGAAAGTAACAATTGGCATATGGTAGCTATAATAAGCAACGAAATTTTTACATTGTATGTTATCTAAAAATATCGCAAAGACTGCATCAAGTACAGTTCCGTGACTTGTAGTGGCTTATACTGGCTTATTAATCATTTGTAGTTTTAATTTGGATTGTAGAAACGATACTAAATTTTAGCTCGATCAGAAGCAAAATTAACATTAAAATTTAAAACCATAAACAAACCATAAGGTTAAACTGAACAATAACTGAAACAATAAAATTGGCGTATTATTACGATCAAGCTAGGATTTATATTTGCCCCCCCCCCCCCCCCAAAAAAAAACTAACTTTTTAACGAGTGATTGTTTTAAAGTTACAGTCAGTTTAGATTTTATTCTGTGGTGCACAAATTGAATGTTTATTTATTATTTTTTGTTTTCTCGACCATCCCCAACACCCGCGTTGCGGAGTGTCTGCGGGGATGAAGTTCGTTTAAAATATGTACACCTTATCACAGTTCAAAATCTTAAATGAAGCGAGATATTTTTAGTATAATTAATCGCAAAAATGTTTTTGTTTTGAAAATAAAGATAAAGATTAAATGCTGTTTTGAATATATATTGTTTACAATGTTATTGGTATATGTATTGTTAAACTCACCTTTCGTTAGGAGATTATACGTTATGTTGCGACGATCATCCATCTTCTGTTAGTTTCATTAGTTTTTCTACTATCACTTAACGCTTAAAGCTGACCCAAAGAGTAAAGAAACAGAATTTCCCCGGGGCTTATTACCAGCTCTTCGGAAGGGAGTGAGATCGGGAAAAACAGGCGATTTCCCGACGCGTTGGAATTTTTGTATTTTGCTATTGCAATCAAAATGAAAACGTTTTGCATCAAACTAGAGAGTCTTACGTGTTGAACCCTTTAAAAAAGCAACTTTTTTATACATATAAAATGAAACACAGCGCTCTGAAAATAGTTTATTGAACTAACATTGTTAACGTAACTAAAACAATGGATTTCCCAGGTCGAACTACATACATTTTTGCTTTTTATGTTACCCTACTTCTCCGTAAAAGTAACTTAAAGATAAAAAAAGAAAGAAAGAAAAATATTTAAAACATTTAGAACCTTTGAACTAAAACAACTGATTCCTGTAGTTAAAAATCAACAACGTTATTCGAACATATATTGTTACAAATCCTGTAAATAGTAATTATTGTAGTAACGTAACCTGTAAATAGTTTCCCGTAATGAATATACAACCCCTTTTTCATTCGGCTAAAGTATACGACCCCTATTTTATTTTTCTTTTCATTGATAACGGTCTACGCATTTCGGGAAGCCGAAAGAAACGTGTAGAATGTTGTGGAAAATTCTTCTCGGTGTATTTAAGCCGTTAGCGATGGATAAACAGTCAGTTTCGGTTGATATTTCGAACTGAGAACATTTTGCTCTGTTTATAGCGAGGCATTTCGCTGTGTTGTTTTCGTATTTGGAAGTAAATACGTGTGTAAACGTTGAGTTTACGGTGTTGTGTGATAATTGCTTAATTGCTGATGAATAATTTAGCAGTTGTTGAAGATCTTCCCTGTACATAGTGTAAATAAATTTCCTGTGTTTTTATCAAGAACTGTGTCTTCATTTCAAGAAAGTGGAAGTCGCACCGAATCCGTTACAATTGGCGCCCACCGTGGGGCTACTTCAGGACTTTCTTGCAGTAAGTGTGACTTTGGACATTTTTTTTTTCATAAAGACTTTTTAAATTTGGACTTCATTTTTATGGTGATTACTCGCGCAATGGATGAACAATTAAAACAACTTCTGGAAGCAATTAATGCTGTGAAAAGTGACTTGAGCGAAAGTATGGCGGCTAATCAAGAACAATTAAAAAGTGATCTGACTGCAAGTATGTTCGCAAATCAAGACCAGTTAAAAAGCGATTTAACGGTGCTGAAAAAGGACTTAACGTCTAACCAAGAAGAAATTAAAAACGACCTTATTTCGGTAAAGACTGTGATGGAAAATAAATTTAATGACATAGAGCATCGAGTTGATGCTATTGAAGAAAAATTTAATACCGTTGAAAGCCGATTCAATGCTGTAGAAAATAAATTTGAAGATGAAGATAGAAGATTTCATCTATTTAAAGAAGAGATCTTTAAGGACGTGGAAAGGAGATTGGCGACCGCGGAAAGCAGCTCTGTACAGTTTGGCGCTCCCACATCGGTTGCTCGACCGTCCATTAAACTTGCCACATTTGATGGGAAAACTTCGTGGCAGGTTTACAAAACTCAATTCATGATAGTGGCGGAAGCGAACGGATGGGACTCTGCTACCAAGGCCTGTCATCTTGCAGCATCCCTGAGAGGTGACGCAGCGGACATTCTCCAGACCCTTCCGGACAGCCAGCGCCTGGATTTCGCCGCCCTCACAGCTGCGTTGGAGCTTCGCTTCGGTGAGAAGTGCCAGAAAGATTTCAGCCGACTCCAGTTGAAGTCCCGTTTCCAGAAAACTGGGGAAACCCTGCAAGAGCTTGCGGCGGACATCGAGAGACTGTCTCATCTTGCTTTTTACGACTGCCCTGCGGATGTTCGAGACAACCTGGCACTCAACTACTACATCGACGGGGTTCGAGATCCGGAAATCCAGAAAGCTCTACGGATGGCGGATGTCAAAGACCTGAATTCTGCCGTTGTGTATGCGATGAGATACGAGGCCGCCCAAGAAGCAACCCGTGTGGATCGCCATCTAATCCGGACTCAGGAAGCTGATGAGTCTGATTCCAGGACGTCCCACCTCGCTGAACTTGAGAGACAACTCGGTGACTTGACAAGACATCTGAGCAGCATAACAGCCCAAAAGAAACAAGAGCAGAAGTGCTGGAAATGCGGTAGTGAAGGACACCTGCGAAGGAGTTGTCCGGCTCGCCAAGCTACGCGAGGGAAGGAAATCACCACCACTAGAGCTCTGCAGATTTCCTCTTCTAGTAGTGGCAGTGATGGACTTTTCATTTACGCACATGTAAATGGGAACCCCTGCAGACTGATTGTTGACACTGGAGCCAATGTGACCATCATTAGGACAGATGTGGCTCGTGAATTTGGATTGAAACTGCTGTGGACATCGCCACGCGTAAGTCTCCAGACTGTGACAGGTGACAAGATCGAGATTGACGGTAAAGTGGACTTGGAAATAGTGTTTGGGAATGCCACCTACCATCATACGGCATTCGTCGCTAACATCACGGACCCCTTCATTCTCGGATTGGACTTTTTGAAGAAATATGACTTCACTCTCGACTTCAAGACTAATGAGCTGCACTCGATGAGAGAAGACATAGCCGTTTTCCCTGCAGAAAGTGATGTCAAATCCGCTCATCAAATAATAGCCCAAACAGATTTATCGATTCCCTCAAGGTCAGAATCATTAATACCTGGCTCCCTTGAAGAAAGCAACAGTTTTCGATTTGGACTCATTGAATACCCTAACCTAAGCAATAACCTAAAAGGAGTGCTGGTAGCATCTACGCTTGTGGACCTTTCCAAGGATGTAATTCCTGTGAGAGTCGCCAACGTGAGTGAAAGGCCAAGGAATATCCGAAAAGGTGAAGTGTTGGCAACTTGTACTCCAGTAAACTGCATCATTAGAAGAATCAATTCCCCCGAGACTGTGTCTTCCGAGTCCTTGACATCGAAGTTAATTGGGAGTGCGGCATTATCGAAAGATCAAAGAACTACTGCGGAACAATTGGTGGATGACTTCAAGCATCTGTTTTCATCAGCATCGGAGGATGTCGGCCGTACGAATTTAACGCAGCATAGGATTTACACTGGAGAACACCCCCCTATTAAGCAGCATCCAAGACGACTACCATTCGCCAAGAAGGAAGAAGTTGAGACCCTCCTGAAAGAGATGAAGGAGAATGATGTCATCGAACCATCATCCAGTCCTTGGGCTTCCCCCATCGTCTTAGTCCGAAAGAAAGATGGCTCCACCAGATTTTGTGTCGATTACCCGACGGCTGAATGAAATCACCAAGAAAGACAGTTACCCTCTTCCACGGATAGACGACACCTTGGACACTCTGTCCGGACACAAGTGGTTTTCGACCCTGGACTTGAAGAGCGGCTACTGGCAGGTTGAGATACACCCTGATGACCGGGAGAAGACAGCGTTTACAACTGGACAAGGCTTATGGCAGTTTTAAAGTGATGCCCTTCGGCCTCTGCAATGCACCAGCTACGTTCGAGCGTCTTATGGAGACAGTGTTAAGAGGACTTTCTTACGAATCCTGTCTGGTCTACTTAGACGATATCATCATCGTGGGGCGCAGCTTCGAAGAACATCTGGCAAATCTTAGGAAGGTGCTGCAAAAGCTTAAGGAAGCCAATCTGAAGTTAAGCCCGTCCAAATGTAATTTGTTCCGCCGGGAAGTGAACTACCTTGGTCACATCATCTCTTCTGAGGGTGTACAAACCGATCCAGAGAAGGTATCTGCGGTCAGGAGTTGGAGTCGTCCCGAAAACATCCATCAGTTGCGAAGTTTCCTGGGGCTCTGCACGTACTACAGGAAGTTTGTGAAGGGTTTTTCCAACATTGCACGACCTTTGCATAAGCTGACGGAGAGCAAGCAAAAGTTTGAATGGTCCAAAGAATGCGAAGATGCATTTCTACGACTGAAGGAGGCTTTAACATCAACGCCTATCCTCGCCTATCCTCAGCCTGAAAAATCCTTCATCCTGGACACTGATGCGAGCAACGAGGGAATTGGAGCTGTTTTATCCCAAGAAATTGACGGAAATGAACATGTCATCGCTTACTGGAGCAAATGCTTATCAAAGTCGGAGCGAAATTACTGCGTCACCAGAAAGGAGTTACTGGCCATAGTGAAAGCTGTAGAACACTTCCATCATTACCTCTACGGCCGAAAGTTTCTGCTTCGGACAGATCATGCCTCATTAACTTGGCTTTTGAACTTCAAAAATCCGGAAGGCCAGATAGCCAGATGGATACAGCGGCTCCAGGAATATGACATGGAGATCAAGCATCGAAAAGGGTTATCTCACGGTAATGCTGACGCTTTATCAAGGAGACCCTGTTCTGAGAACTGCCACTATTGTTCCCGAATCGAGAAACAGTTTGGAACGACTAGCCCTACCGCCTATCAGGTGACAGTGACTCCAACATCATCAGAACCTGATCCATGGAGTGATGACCAAGTTCGAAAAGATCAACTTGAAGACCCCGACATAAAACCAATTTTAGAGTTCATGGAAAGTGACAGTCGACGCCCTAGCTGGCAGGACGTTTCCATCTTCAGTCCTGCAACAAAAAGATACTGGGCTTTATGGAACTCACTCCATTTACGGAACGGCGTGCTACACCGGAAATGGGAATCTGACGACGGCAAGACATCTAGGTGGCAGTTACTACTTCCTCGATCCAGGATTTCAGATGTTCTGAAAGAAATACATAGTAGTGCGACTGGAGGACATTTTGGTGTCTTGAAAACCCTCAATAAAGTTCGGGAGCGCTTCTTCTGGAGCAAGGCGAAGGATGACGTGGAGAAGTGGTGCCATTCTTGTGACGCCTGTTCTTTTCGTAAAGGACCGAAGAAGAGAAGCAGAGGGAAGCTACATCTGTACAACGTTGGAGCTCCTTTCGAACGAATTGGGATTGACATCCTGGGTCCTCTACCAAGAACTGCTGATGGGAACAAATACATTCTTGTTTCCATCGACTACTTCACCAAATGGCCGGAAGCATATCCCATTCCAGATCAAGAGGCTACCACCGTAGCAGAGACTCTAGTCCAACACTGGATCTCGAGATATGGAACACCTTTGCAGATTCATTCCGATCAAGGGAGGAATTTCATCTCTGCTGTGTTTAAGGGCCTATGTCAAATTCTCGGAATTGAGAAAACTAGGACAACACCACTACACCCACAATCGGACGGCATGGTGGAGAGATTTAACCGCACAATCCTGAATAATCTCTCACTTATGGTATCCAGAAATCAACAGGATTGGGACAAGAAGCTACCTTTGTTCCTGCTGGCCTACCGCAGTGCTGTCCACGAGACTACCGGATATGCCCCATCTCAGATGCTCTTCGGACGAGAGCTTCGGCTACCTTGTGATCTCGTCTTCGGTCGTCCTCCGGATGCGCCTTCATCGCCTGAGGAGTACATCCAGGATCTCCAGGCCCGGTTGGAAGACGTTCATAACTTCGCACGAGAGCGAATCAACATCGCGGCGGAGAAGATGAAGACCAGATACGACACAAGGTCTACTGGACATGAATTCAACGAAGGCGACAAGGTTTGGTTATGGAATCCCATCCGACGGAAAGGTCTTTCACCCAAATTGCAGTCGCATTGGGATGGACCCTACAAAGTCCTTAACCGACTGAATGACGTCGTAGTGAGGATCCAAAAATCACCTAATGCAAAACCTAGGGTTGTACATTATGATCGGTTAGCCCCATACTATGGCCATAGTTCATGAGTATTACGTAAACAACCATGGTTGATAACATCTTATTTGTAGATAATTTTTTTGCTTTTAATGTTTAGTAATATTTCTTGTTATTATTGTGTTTCCTATGCATTATTGATTATTATTTAATGTGTGTATTTGTGAACATGTGA
The DNA here is from genome assembly GCF_026930045.1 of Uloborus diversus. Lineage (NCBI taxonomy): Eukaryota > Metazoa > Arthropoda > Arachnida > Araneae > Uloboridae > Uloborus > Uloborus diversus. The sequence continues at coordinate 92,310,932 of NC_072734.1, forward strand.
TAGAAGTTTGGCACCCTTTCTGGGGATTGTACTGCCCGGGACGTGCAGTCCTTAGGAAGGGGGCAATGTTACAAATCCTGTAAATAGTAATTATTGTAGTAACGTAACCTGTAAATAGTTTCCCGTAATGAATATACAACCCCTTTTTCATTCGGCTAAAGTATACGACCCCTATTTTATTTTTCTTTTCATTGATAACGGTCTACGCATTTCGGGAAGCCGAAAGAAACGTGTAGAATGTTGTGGAAAATTCTTCTCGGTGTATTTAAGCCGTTAGCGATGGATAAACAGTCAGTTTCGGTTGATATTTCGAACTGAGAACATTTTGCTCTGTTTATAGCGAGGCATTTCGCTGTGTTGTTTTCGTATTTGGAAGTAAATACGTGTGTAAACGTTGAGTTTACGGTGTTGTGTGATAATTGCTTAATTGCTGATGAATAATTTAGCAGTTGTTGAAGATCTTCCCTGTACATAGTATAAATAAATTTCCTGTGTTTTTATCAAGAACTGTGTCTTCATTTCAAGAAAGTGGAAGTCGCACCGAATCCGTTACAATATGCTCTCAGTTTTAAGCTTCAAGAAGACACAAAAACATAACAATAAAAAATTCAATAACTTTCTACATTTACCTAATATCAACTGACTTGCAAATTGAATGATTTAGTAAACTTAAAAAGCTCATTTAATGCATACACAACTTACGTAGCTGGAGCAGCGCATGATTCAGACTGTATTTGATTTAGACTGTATTTGGTCATTATACATGTACTCCCATGTGGCGCGGTTGTATAAGCACGCGCGCTGAATTAGTGAGATCGTCGGTTCGAATCCCACCGCTAACATAATTTTCAAAACCTGGAGTATTTTTTTTTTTTTTAACATTTTTAGTATTAAGCAGATCATAAAATATTTTCTTCTAAATTGAAAATTTACTTTTTCAATGCAATTTGTTCACAAATAGATAATCTTTGAAAATAACTATAAATTTTGCACTAAATTTCTTTTTTAACTTAATGGTTTTTAACTAGATGAGGAAAGATTGTTGGTGCAATTCGGTTCTGTGATTTTCTTCCTCATACGATATTAAAAACAAATGTGCTTGAATTACATAACGCCTAACAGAGAGCACAAACATGATATCGACCAAAATATGTTTCTTTTTCCTTCTTCTTTTCGTTTCTTTTTTTTTTCTTTTTTGTTTTTGAAAAATAGATTTTGTTTTAAGAAAACTACTTCAACTAGAAGGATGCTTCTCTCCTTACCGAATGGAAAACAAAGGAATAATTAAATAACTTGAATTAGTCTTGATTTAGAGACAGTCTAACTGTATTTGTCGAAATCATTTGAAATAGAATAGGAATACAAAAAAAAAAAAAAAAAAAAAAAAAAAAAAAAAAAAAAAAACCTTTCGAGGCGCACAAATGTTTTTGTCTATAAAATAAAAGTAATTAATAACGCATAACATTTCTAAAGTAAATAAAATAATTTTCATTAGAATAAGGTCGACAACCATCGAAAAATAAATTAGAAAATGACGTTTGCAAAATACAAAAATAATAGAAGTCTATTTACATGAGAAATACTCACAAATGATTTCATTTAAACTCTTTAAACTGTGTACATTAACAAAATGCTCGCAAATAAGTTTGGCAGAAAAAAATAAAACAAAAAGACGCAAAAAGATTTATCGTGTCCAAAAATTAAATAAATAAAACGAAGAAAAGAATTTATATAAGCTGTGAAAAGATTTATCGCCTGCAAAAAAAACTTAAATTAATGAATGGGGTCCCGAAATTCGCTATTTACGTTCAGCAACACGACGGACCGATGGTTGATTTTCGCAATGTTATTAAATCACCGTGACTAGCTATCTGCCAGTCACAAAGACAATAAAATGAAAACATTAAGCCATAGCAAAGGGAAATCAGCAAGCAACCTTGATTTTTCAAAAAAAAAAAAAAAAACAATAATAATAATAATGAAAAGAATAAATAAAAAAAATCAAACAGTGTATGCAAGAGGGGAGGGAAAATTCATCAAAATTACTGGCTATTCCATCAAGCAGAAACAGAATACGGAAACATACTGCAAAAGATATTGCATTTTAGTATAGATATCAATGTAGTTTCGACATTTTTTTAAAACTATTGTACGCTAAATTTAAAATGAAATGAATGAGTTTATCTTAATTTACATTACTTAGAGTCTTATTCATTGAATTACAAAAGAAAGCCGTAACTTTCACATGAAGTAAATTAAATCATGAGAAATATTTTACTAAATAAATCCCCATACATTAATGCTACTTTATAGGCATATCCTAAGTTCATTTTTAATCATACTTATATCTGGGAATGCAAGTTGAATAATACAGGACAGTTATTTATTGAAGATATGCGATGCGACTCTGAAAAAAATGCGATGTTTCCCTTTTTTTTTCTTTTTGTTTAACTTTTTAGCTTCGTGAAAATTGTTTCGGATATGGATCTAACAGGAGTAAGCTCTACTCTAGTTTTAGGTCGCAAAATTGGTGAAAAAATTGTAAAACAAACCCCCTAGACAAAAACTATGGGTTTTGATGATTTTTGAAATATTTTAGGGGGAATACCACTGTGAGTCTCTTGACTTAGTCTAAATGTTGATACTTACTTATGAACCTTGCACCTCTCTAGACCTTCAGAAGAGTATCGATGGCTAATTTTACGCTTCCTTTTCCTCCAAATAAAAATAATGGCTATTAAACTGTCGAACACGGGAAAAAAAGGGGGGGGGGGCACAATTTTTAAAAAAAATGGGACATGTAGGGAGGAAACGGTGGTCATATTTGAATTCCGGGGCTCATTTTACATAAGAATCAGCGATAATTATGTCAGAAGCATTTTGAAATTTTTTTTTTTTTTTTGCTACATTGTGTAATTTGTCTAATTTGGATAATCTCTGATAGTTAGAACAAAGAAAGCTAGTGGCGAATTCAATTTAATAGCAAAAGTTTTATGTATCTGTTTGAAAGAAAAAAATACCATGGATTGCATACACCTTCAAATATTGAAAATTTTAAACGCTTTCTGAATATAATATAAAATATATTGATATAAAATATATCAATTAATACATTTTAAATTTAAAAAAAAAATCAGTTTTCCCATATTAATTCAAAATAATGTTTCTTTCCCACCGCCGCAAAATTTCCGGAAATTTTGCATCTCTAATTATTTTTGAAATTTCATTAGTTATCATAAAAATGTTTAACATGTGGTGAAAAAAAAACAAAGCCACTATTAAAATTCACAAAATCCACATGAAACAAGAACGCATAGAAACAACACCATTTCAAATTTTCACGCTGCAATCTCTTATTGGTTTATCTTACACCACGCCTATAATATGGCGTCATATTTTTTTCCCGAACGGCAAGTCTTTCCCACTGTGAGTATGCTTCTCATTTGCAGTTCGTAATACGCCTAACGATTTCGTTCGGAATGAGAAAGGTGAGATATTAAGCTTCCCGAAGTCGAAGCCGAAGAGCTCGTAATAAGCCCCACATGCCCGCTTCTGTCGTATGCGCGAACGAAAGGAATGCCAGACGAGAGTTGCGCCGTTACGCGTTACGTCACAAATCGGTTTACCCTCCCATAAGAAGTTATCACTTCAAAAAATTTTTCTAGCTTGCCCAGCAGATTAGAATCACGCGTCTAAAGCTCCTCATACTGACCTAAAATACTTTTTCACATGTTATTTGTGAAATGCAGGTGTCCCATTCCTCCTGACGGTCCAATCCTCTTAACTAAGTCTCCTTTCGTTAAAGCAATAAATAAATTTACCTATCTTGTTCAAATTTTCAATATTTAATAAAATACTTTTCATTCATCCACTCAGATTCAAATACATTTTTTAAAACTTGTGGTGGATGACACGTGTTTTTTCTTCATTAATCAAATTTAATTTCTATTTTGACACTTAATATTGTGATTCTGTCACATGTATATACATGTTTATATTAATTGTAAGTATCTAATTAAAGGCAGCTAAAATACAGTGAAACCCGGATTTTACGTCCCACGTACCTATGTTTTCCTCGCATTAAGTTTTCCCCGCATTTCATGTTTTTTTCATCAGGTCTCAATTGCTTCGTATATTAATAATGTTAAGTTAACCCAGATGGAAAGATCGTAGTTTCCCGCATTTTACTTTTTTTCTTGTAAAGAAAAAAATAAGTTCTAAAGCAATATGTTTCCTTTTGCGCCTTTTTAAAGCTAATCCACATTGTTGAAAGTAAATCTGTGAAAATAGAAATGCTACTGTTGCATCTGATGATACTACGGACTCTACCAACTACTTTCACCCTAAACGACCGGATTCACAACTAAATGTGTTAAAATTATCTAAAATGGTATGTATAATAATGTTCTTTTGGTAAACTTTAAATATTATAGGCTTTTAAAAGATTCAGCTTTACTACCTTTCACGGGACGCGGGAGCGTCCCGCCCCGCCAAGGAAACCAAACGCCAGCACCAGCAGCCAACAGAAGCAAATCCACCCCGCCAAAGACGAAAGAAAATAAAAGCGACCAAGAACAAGAGTACACGACAGAACGAGTTGGGGTTTTTTGGGGGGTTTTCACCCCTCTGTATCTCAGCCCAATGATGACCCCCGGAATTGATTTTTGGTACACTCAATTTCTAGTGGCCCCTGACGCCGTAAACCAAAATACAATCCCCTGTGGACCATCAGGGGGAGGAGGTATTAAAGTTATAAAATTGCCGTTCAAAAAAGTTTTCGCTCTCTTTGACAGGGCTACAGCCGAGACGAAAAAAGGAACCAAGCTGAAATTTCGCACACATTCCTTGTGCCCTACTGATGTGCCTTTTGTGCCATTTGACCCACTCCCCCCCCTCCCCCCCTCGTTTTTATCCCCCAAATTGTACCTTCCCGGGGTTCTGTCACAGTCCCCCGGGGTTTGGGGTCAAAATGTCGCCACCGAAATGTCGCGGGACAAAATGTCGCGGCCAAAATGTCGCCGGTCCAAAATGTCGCCGGGCCGAAATGTCGCTTGTCCAAAATGTCGCCAGGCCAAAATGTCGCCGGTCCAAAATGTCGCTTGTCCAAAATGTCGCCAGGCCAAAATGTCGCCGATCCAAAATGTCGCCGGGCCGAAATGTCGCCAGTCCAAAATGTCGCCGGTCCAAAATGTCGCCGGTCCAAAATGTCGCCAGGCCAAAATGTCGCCGATCCAAAATGTCGCCGGCCCAAAATGTCGCCGGTCCAAAATGTCGCGGGCCAAAATGTCGCCGGTCCAAAATGTCGCCTGTTCAAAATGTCGCCGATCCAAAATGTCGCCGGGCCAAAATGTCGCCTGTCCAAAATGTCGTAGAACCGAAATTCGCTCATTCAGTTGGTAAGAAAAATGCAAATGTACAAAAATGCTGTTTAACACCAAATTTGCAGAATAAATGATTACTGCCTTTAATGAATGTCTCCGTTAAAAATGGGACTGGACTAACTGAGTTTCTTGATGAATTCTAAAAAGATTATTCCGTTTTGGTTCGCAACTCTCGGCTGTTTTTCAGCAAACAAATAGAATACAAGCGTTACGTTATCTTATTTCTTGTGACTCGCTATCTACCAACTGTAAAACGTTCTACGGCGTTCAGTTCGGACGTTCGATAAATTATTTTAAACTTTTCTTCAAGAATAGTGTGCGTTTGTATGTGACCGATTTTTTGGGGCCATTCTACGTCAAAACCTGTAGTAAGAATTCGAACGATACCCGCAAGTACCCATATATGATTTAGGGCTACGTGGTTTTTTTGCGTCAATTCGTTCAAGATAGTGGAGTAACTGAACGTTTTCATCGATATGCGTGACTGTCATTGCTCAAAAAATGATGAACGGAATCAAATAAAATGTTAGGAAGCAGCAGGGGGACAGATTTTGGGGCCAATAACACCAGAAGGTGGAGCAATCGAATGTTTTTTTCCTTTCTTTTTTATTATCTGTGACTGATATATCTCAAAAAGTAATACAGTAGACCCTCGTTTTCAGCAGGTTTATTTTACGCGGTTTCGATTATACGCTGTTGAAGATTTGACACCTTTATTTTATTTACGCAGATGAGTTTCGGTTTTACGCTGATGCGGCAATGCAAACAGGTAACATTTTCCTCTCTTTCAAAACCCAAGCTCCTATAGATTGCAGATTACTCGTAACTAACTGCATTTTGGCGTGCTAATAATCGAACTTGGGTCCTTGGAGACATTTTATGCGATTGGTTCCAGAGCTTTTTCCATTAGAAGTAAAGTGATTAAACTCACACAGTTCAGAACTCACTGGAAGAAGAGCTTTTAGGAGTGACAAAGGAGGTCAAAACCAACGAGGATACCGACTCCGGTGACACACAACCAAAAACGCTCACATTGAAAATTTTGAACCATTCGTAGACAATAGAAATAATCTTTTTTTTCTAATTTGTTAGTAAAGAAAGATTTTATCAAGGAAATGACGCAAGTGGTCATGGATGCGTTAATGCTCCGCAAAGAATTAGAGGAAAAATTCTTAATGACTACCAAAAGACTATCATAGCCAGCTCTTCTTCATAAACAGAACACGAAATTAGTTTGTTTTCTTTATGCATATTATGCATAAAAATCGATATAAGTACACATTAAACTTTTTATACAATTAGTCATCACTAGAATGAAGTATTTTTTTTATCTACGGAACCTAATCCCTATTTTGAACCCATTCCCTATTTTTGACATTAGGTCTCAATTTACGCGGTTTCGATTTACGCAGCATTTCCGTGGAACATAACACCCACGTAAAACGAGGGTCTACTGTACAAGGGTTAAGACAAAATTTGGTCTACAGGTATATCTTAAAGGGCGAGTTGCTCATTTATTTTTGGCTTCAGTCATCTCAAAAGGATGGATCACCGAATAATTTTTATCGTTTTATGTGACTGCTAAATCTCAAGAAGTAATGCGAGGATTCATACAAAAATGTAGTATGCAAGTGAAATTAAACGAAAACAAGCCTTATTTTCGTTCTAAGTTGAGTTTCGTAATCGTTTACGTGAGTCAGTGTAATTAAATAAACAATGAAAAATATACTGAATTTAAATATGAGAGGTTGAGCAAGATATCAATAAAATCTAAATTAGCCGTGTATTCCTCTCATTTTTGTAGCCCTTTAACTAGCGTGGGTGTTAAGTAAAAACTGAGTTAGCATTCTTATACAATTTGCGTAGTAAAAATTCAATAATTAAAACAGCAATTTTTTCTGAGAGGGAAAAACTTATTTGTTTATTATTATTATTATCAGTATTCTTTTCTTTCTGAATTACCAAGCTATATTGAGCTGGAAGTATTACTTTTTGAAACTCATTTTAAAAATAAGTCTAGGTCAAAATTGATCTGAATAATCTCATTGATATCAGTTATTTCACCCTACATTATGAAATTTTTTCTTTTCTATTTAAAATTGGAAAATGTGATTCAGCTGACAAGCGCTACTTCGCAAGCATGAAAGTATCCTCTTGAAAACCTCTAATAAAATAGCTGTTCTGAAATTGTCCCCCTTGATGTTCTATCGAATATATAAATTTCATGAATGTTGAGAATTGAAAATATTTGTCATCGCGTAGAGTCGTTTTTCAAAAATCTGAGTGAAAGACACCTGTTTTAGCAGTTACGGGTTTCATTGATTTCAAAAGATTTGACGGTGAACATTTTGACGTAATTTCAGAATTTTACTCATAAGACATGGGAGTTTCCACGGCAATAATCTGTCATCTCTGTTAAACATTTGTTTTGCTGTCCCAAAATCCCGGTCGCAAAGGACATACAAATGTCCTCTCAGAGGAAGGTCTCGAGCAGTCTTGATCTTACTTTAACCAACGTATATCTCACTGAAAACGTACAGTTTTTTTTTTTTTTTTTTTTTTTTTTTTTTTTTTTTTTTTTTTTACAGTTCTTAGGGTGATGTTAAAAAATCTATGAGAAAATTAAATTTCATTAAGATAACCTTCTACTTTATTTCCACCCTGGCCCGTGATTTCGAATTTTTCCAGTGAAAGGGGAGAGGGAGGATAACGGGCATATAACCAATGCAAATTTCATAGGATTGCTATAAAAAGCACTTCACTTGTATATATAAAAAAAAATCAAAGTCGGGGGCCATTCCGCCTGATCCCCTAAATGACTGACTTGTCGCTAAGGTAATAATATGCTAGAGTGAAGGAGTTATTTGTTTTTACTTCATTACGCCAAAAAATACAAACCGCCTATTCTCTTGCCATATTCACATCGTGCCTCACTATTCTTTCATTCGCCTTTAGAATAGTTTAGTTTTACTTCCATACCAATTTTTTGTCTGAATCCTTGCGTTACTTCTTGATCCTTTGCGTTACATCTTGAGTATTATTATTAATCAGATTAAACGAGAAAGAGAAATCCGTTGCAGCAGCCTTTCGTATGTTTACGTTCGTAATAGTATACAGAAAAACGTATGTTTTTCTGAAAACTATTAATTTTCTGGAATTAATCTGATGTTTACGAATTAAGACAGGAGAAAACGTTTGGAATTTTTGAAGGAACTTACTTTGAAAGGCAATTAATATTCTTTCGCAACTTTTATGCTAAAAAGCATCGACGTACATTTAAATTTTTCGTACCAATTGAACTAGCGAATTTTGGGCCGGCGACATTTCGGACCGGCGACATTTTGGACTGGCGACATTTTGGGCCGGCGACATTTTTTTTGACTGGCGACATTTTGGACTGGCGACATTTTGGGCCGGCGACATTTTGGGCCGGCGACATTTTGGGCCGGCGACATTTTGGACTGGCGACATTTTGGACTGGCGACATTTTGGACCGGCGACATTTTGGGACGGCGACATTTTGGACCGGCGACATTTTGGACTGGCGACATTTTGGACTGGCGACATTTTGGGACGGCGACATTTTGGACCGGCGACATTTTGGGACGGCGACATTTTGGCCGCGACATTTCGGCCCGCGACATTTTGGCCGCGACATTTTGGGCGTATACCGTCCCCCGGGGGACTACGGTAATGATTTTTTGTACACATATTCTTGGGGGACCATTGAGTACATATACAAAAATTCAACCCCCAGGGGCATCATGGGCCGGAGTAATTGAAGTTTGAAAGTCAATAATTTTCCCTAAATTCTTATGTACTTACTCTCAGCTCATAGGGTTTGTTTATCTCGGACTGCAATTGCAAGGTTATTACAGATCTAACAGTTATTCCAAAGTTGTCTTAGGAAATGAAATTCAATCAAGACTAAAACATATCCAACAGCTGCAACTAGACGTTAAATCGCGGATATCACAAATTTGCCACAGCGACTGCGCATGCGCGCAGACTTAGCTCAATGGGGCCTTCTGTTTTCAGATTCTATGTTATTTGTTTATACTTAAGCAGAGAAACAAATTAATGAATGAGATTAGAATGCTGTCCCCCCCCCCCCCCTCCAAAGTTTTGCCGATACGAAATTTCCTTCCCCCTGTTTTTCAGTTTTGATATATTTATGGCGGGAAGAAATTTTAAATGTCGGCGCGAAACTGGGGTTAAACCATTACAATATTTTACGTGACAAATTATATGAAACTGTACGCATATGAATACGGCACATATAACTTTTTAATTGAAAGCGAAAAAGAGCACTTTTTTATTGGTTTGCTTATTTTCTAAATTAATGGATTTTTCACAAACAACACATGATGAATTGAAAATATATGAAATGCGTGTGTGGATATCCGTGCTTTGCAGTAATTTGTTAGCTGAAACAATTTTTGCAATTAATTTAAACAAGACTTTTAATGAGCTTAGTCCGCGCGCAACATGCGCATTCGCTGTGGCAAATTTCAGATATCCGCGATTTGACATCGAGGAAAGTTCTGACACATTCAAATTTAAATTATTTAATGGCTTAGTTTTTTTTTGGTGATAACATGCGTTATTTCGTTTTTTAAATGAACTTTCAAACAAAACTAGGTATTAAACAAGACAAAGACTTCCTATCCAGAAAAAAGATAAATCACCAAACATTTAAAATTATCCCATAAAACGTAAAATAATCCACGATTTAAGAAAAAATTTAATTAAACAAAAAGTGAAAAGCTAGATTAAAATCGCCCTCAAGCTGTAAAACATTTAAAGAAACCTTCATGAAAATGTTGAATAAAATGTCAAATAAAGAAACTGTAATAGAATTTATTGCGAAGTTGTAAAATACTCGAAAACAATATAATATAAAATATAGTATTTTATTATCCAAGAAGTTTTCTTTGCAACAGAGAGGATACAAGGATTGCAATAAAATTTAAACCGCCCAATTCTCGCAAAATGAACATAGAATCTTAATAGTCAGAAAATAACTTGACGTAAAATTAGGCTAGCCATTATTGTTCCTTAAAAACACAAAACAGCGTTGTTTCAATTGAAAATTTGTCTGACTTGAAGTTCTCGATTCTAAAATTACAGACAAAGTAATACTATCAATGCAAAAAGATGTGATATCTCATCAAAAACAACCCTGTTGTAAAAATTTCCCCGCCAAGAAAACCTTTAACTTTTCCGCACAAAAAAGAAATCCCGCATCCTAAACCCAAAAACCCTCAGCCATGAAAAGTTATGATATCTAGTTTGCCCGCCAAGTATCTGCCAAACTATCATCCTCCCTCTTCTCCTTTTTCATCACAGCTACTTCCATTAGAACCTCCTCCCACCTTCAACTCCTCAGAAATATGGATAGATCTTTTAAATTGTTTATCTTGATTGGCGGGAAGCTTTTCAAAGTGAAGTGGTTGCTTGGTGAGCAAAAAGCTTCCCGCCAAACAAGATAAACAATTTAAAAGATCTATCCATATTTCTGAGAAGTTGAAGGTGGGAGGAGGTTCTAATGGAAGTAGCTGTGATGAAAAAGGAGAAGAGGGAGGATGATAGTTTGGCAGATACTTGGCGGGCAAACTAGATATCATAACTTTTCATGGCTGAGGGTTTTTGGGTTTAGGATGCGGGATTTCTTTTTTGTGCGGAAAAGTTAAAGGTTTTCTTGGCGGGGAAATTTTTACAACAGGGTTGTTTTTGATGAGATAGTTTTTTCTCTTTGATTTTTGCTTTCTATGCATTTCCCGTATTTTACGTTTTCTTTAAACCTAGTCCCGAGTTCCCTAAGAACCGTAAAATCTGGGTTTCACTTTTTTTTTTGACCTATGTAGTGTATTTATTAAAACTTTAAAAAAAATTTCTTGTTTCACTTAAACAGACACCTTACTCCGAAACAATGTCAGAAACTTTTACAATGCGTAAATTCTTCACGCAGCAGCAAGAAGGAAAGCAGTCAACAGCTTTTGCAGTTTTTTTCCCTTTTAGATTTATGCTTTGTTCCGTAAAATTCATACGAGAACAGAATACAAAGCGAGTAGAACAACCACGTGTCTAGTGATGCTGCCGGAAAATGGCAAACTCTTTGTTGTTTTGGTTGAAAGCTATTTTTCTGGAAGATTCGGTTGTTCCGACAAAGTTTCCGCCTCTTTTTCCTCGCGACAAATAATGGGAAAAGAAAATGCGGAACTATATAATTGTTCATGTAAACTTTTCCCATTAAGATAAAAACATTCAGCCAAATATAGACATATTAATACATTAGAAAGGAAATAATAATTAATCACTGAGGAGAAAAGACTCGTTTAACGGGCTTATCTCATGGAAATGCAATAAATCTGTTACGGCTAAAAGAAAGGAAATTCTAAAGGTACCTTGCATCATATCACTGGTGAATTACATCATGATATTTAGTTAGCAATCCACTTCGACAATCTGTCGTGAATTATTTGTCAGGAAACTTCAATTAACTCTTAATTAGAATTATTAGTTAAATTGAATTTACGTGAACAGGGAAAGAACGTTTTGAGATATTCTTATGAAACATATAACGATAAGCTCGAAATCATTCCATCTCTTCAGTTGCTGATTTACCATGTCACAAATGTCGCAATTGCAAGAGGCCTCTGCGATCAAAGGAGCTCAGAATAAAATTCAAGAATGAAGTCGGTAACTTTTTTCGATAACTCTGTGATAGACAAGGTGCTTTAAAAGTGAACGGCGATGGGCATAGGCGGCTGGTGCACCAAAAAGCGGGGGGGCGGGGGGGGCGGGCAAAAGAAGTACAGGGGGTCAAGAGCACCGTCTCTGAAACTATTTTTTTTGGGGGGGGGGGGGTTGTAAAATTTGACTATATTTCTGACTTTAATTACTATTGATTAAAGAACGTCTAAAAATGTGAAATATGGCATCAAAAATCGGGACGGATGTTCATCGTAGACTTTCTCCTTTCGTTTAAAGCTCAATTCTTATGAAATAAGATGAGAAAATTCCATTTAATTGGAATTTTGAATTTTTACTTTGATGAAATAAATCAATCTACCCTATAAAATTCATTTTTCTATCGATCAACATCATTTTTAACACTGAAAAAATCGAGGGGGCAAGGACCCATTATTGTTTAGAGGCGAGGTGGCAGTTGCTCCCCCGTGCAAGCCGTGACGGGCTCCCAAACGTGTAAATTCGCCACTGCATCGATTGGCACGTTTTACGGCAGTGGTGCCAAACCTTTTTTTTTTTTATCTGAGTGCATCACCTCATTCTAAGATGACTCTGGGGGGTCAGAACACATATAAAATTTAAACATATTCAATTCCCCCCCCCCCTTAGACCCAATGGGGAGACATAAAAAGGTAAGGATAATTACTGACCCGGAATTGTTATTATCATTACTTCATGCTTATTTTATCAATACAAAGTTTCCATCTAAATTTTAGGCTCCCAATTTCTGACCATTTGGCTCTAAATTTGCAACATTAATTCTTTGAAGGATTCCGGATCATAGTTTTCGATTCGTAACGCTGAACATAACAACGGGTCATATGAATTTGCTTAAAGGTCTCATACGACCCGCGGGCAATAGGTGTGGCACTAGTTTTACGCAATAAAAATAAACTTTTAGCACTGTAAAAACAATTCAGACACGTCCCTGGCAAATAATGGGCAGCTAATGTGCCCAATTTCTGCTTATAACATATCCTGCAAAAAAAACAGGAACATTTTCCCCTAAAAGTCGGTAACCTTCCTGAAATTATTCCGGAATCTTTCTAAAGTATTCAGAAATATCGCTGTTAAAAGCCAGTCGTGTGTCTGGAACCTTCAGAGAAAACTTAAGTAGGTTTAAAATAACAGCTTGGCACCTTCTTGATTTAGAAAGAAAGCTGTTGAAGTATTATTGCAACCACGGTCAAAGCTAAAACAAGATTGCGAGTAAACGCAAAGCATCTCATTTGCCTGCAATTCTTGCAAAGATTTGGAATTCTATTTCGCTCTCATTTCTCATTGAGAGCTTAGTCAATCTGGACGGGCCGCAATAGAACCAAAGCCGATACACAAATAAATGCCCTCGGTTAATATATAAACTGGCAGCTAAAATATTTTTCACAACTATGAGAAGTCTTCATTCGTGCAATTTGTAGCAATTCAGGAAACTTTTTGACAGATATACTTGATTTTTATCAGGAACTTGATTAAAACCTATGAAATCCCAAAACGTTTCACGGAAATAATAAGTGACGTTTCGTAATGTTAACATATAAATTTCATCGTATCATAAGTTTTCAGCTCATGTTTGCCAGAAAAGATCTTTATGAAGTTAAGTTTACCATAAATGCAATAAAGACTACAATTAGCATTATTCGTTAAAGTATGCAATTAAATTTTGAACTTGAGGAAAAATATAAAATAAACTTCTCAGTAAAACATTTTGCTTTTAAAACAACTACAAAAGTTACAAAAATATTACTGAATAAACATAATATCATTGAATTTTAAACGCATAATAACTCGTAATTATTTGTAAGAGGCAACAGAATGGATAATTGCGGCACGTTAGTTTAGTTTGACATTCTTCCTAATTCATATATATGCATGTTAATTTTGTTTGAAAAATATATGGCCATCACTATGTAAACCACCAATCGAATAATCAATATTTTCCGGTAAACTTATTGTCTTACAAAATTGAAAGCAACGCCTAATTCTGTAATGAGAATTTAAATTTTGATCGAAGATCAGATTCTTTTTCTTCTGTGGTATTTCTTCTGGCAATGATTACTTTCAGAGATGCTTCACTTTTTGCGTATTTACAAATGTTAAACTGACACAAAACTACCAAATAAGTACCATTATTTTAAAATTTATGTTCAGTTTAAACTCAACTTGACACCGGTCAGTTAACTAAAAATACAGATTAAAAAAAAAAAGAATATAGCAGGTTAAATATCCATTTAAAGCATTATTTTAGAAAATTCGGCGTACATACATTTGTTTAAATGATAAGTTATTACAATTAGACAATACATAGAAGGAAATATTTATATACCTTATAGAGCAGAAGCAAAAACTAAAACTGAAATATTTGGAGACTTTTTATGATATGTTATCATCTGCAAATTATTTGAAGTTTAAATTTGTTTCATAATATTCATCCTTTTTAAAATCATTGTAGACATTTTTTAAGTTTCAAAACAATTCGCTGAAGGTAAGCAGTTTCGCTTTTAACAGTATCACGAACCACCAAAAATTGCTTAGAGACCTATCGAGTCTCGACCCATAGTTTGGAAAATGCTGCTTTAACATTTTTTTTTTTTTTCAAATTAATCAAAATTTACTGCGTACGTACCTCACAAAATTCCATAGGAACAAGAGCTGGGATGAGATCGATACAATATTCGAGACAAACTGCTGGAAATTTTGTATGAAATACCATTTCTGGAACGACAGTGTTGGCATCTGTCCGTGCTGGAAGAATTTCAGCCGCAATTGCCAAATACGTGGAAGACAAAAAACTTAAAAGATATTAAAAGAGGCTTCTGAAAACAACGGAGCATGATGATGCATACTAAACATTGGAAGATGATGGTAGCGTTTGAAATCGAAAGACGAAAAAAAAGTTGGACATTTCCTTCGATTCTCCTTTTAAACGGAACAGAACTAAAACTCTTGTTTTTATAGTTTCCCTTTCGATTCGATCATATTCAATAACCAGGCTTAAATAAAAGAAAAAAAAAAAAAAACATCATGCAAAATTTCCCCGCCAAACAATGACGACAGATAGTAAAATACTTTTTAAGAAATTAAAATAAAATGAGAAAGATGGATTTAAAAAGTGTAACCATGGAAACACAAAATAAAATAAGTTTAAGAATTGAAACTGAGAAAGATAGAAATAAACAATGGAATCAAAAAGCGTTGCCATGGAAACACAAAATAAAATGGTTAAAAACTTGAATAGAGAACAGATTTTTAAACTTAATTTAATTCGCTTGTAACTTCTTTTTCAAATTGAGATAGAGGATTAAACTTTCGACTTTAGACGAGTTAGATCTGGAGTAAAAAAAGCAGCTCCTTCCAATGGTGTCAAAAAGAAAGCTGTGGGATAATTCCTTCACTTTTTATTGATGAATTTAATGAAGACAGTAGTGCCTAAATTTCAGCTAAGCCTAAAAAAAATCGAACAAATAACTCCAGCTGTAATTAAGTTAGAGCATTCGGAACTCCAGCGCTCGAATACGCTACCTTGCGGTGATATACAAAATTGCAAATGAAACTAAAACATTGCCACGTTGCGTTCCCTGTGTGTCTGTTGACGTAAACACAGGCAGTTTGTTCTGTGTATTTATTAACGCAATCGATGTGTCTTAGTTTGCTTTCAGCTACAGAAATTAATTCGTCCCTTAGTAGTATTCTCGAGCTCCTCAAAATAATGTTAGTTTTCATTATTTCCTTAATAATTGGTGAAAGCGAAAATTCTGGATTAACAAACTTGGATAACGTTATACAAGGTAAAAATTTTTATTGTTTTGTATGAATTTGTAAGAATATGGGAGTTTTTTTAATCTTAAATTAATTAAACTTACCATATTTTACAGCAGCATTTAGTTGGAATGGACAGTATGCAAAATATTTTCTTGAATATATTATCGTAGAACAAAATGAATAACCGAGAAAGAATTTACTTTATTCCTTTTATTCTCAGCTGAAAGGTTTCGCCAAATTTGTTTAGGGTTATAGTTTTAGTATAGTGCGAGCAAAGTAGCCTTGGCGAGATTTCGCGTTTTTAGTTAAACCATTTTTAATTTTTATCATGAGTGGAATAAAATGGTAGTAAGATTACAGAATTCGATAAGTGAAAAGAAATAATTGTCAATCAACTAAAAAGAAAACTACCACCATATATCCGTGAGATTTTTGTTGATGATTTGCATAACATGACACAATTAAATCGTAACTCAGAAATTAGAAAAATCGAAACAGAAAATTTTTAAATTAACCGATTCGGAAATTCGAGAGAAATAACTCAGCTACAAATGGAAAACAATAAGCGCTAGCCAAGCAAGGCAAAAAGTATCATCTTCTTTCGATAACAATTTGTAATGTCATATTGAATTTTCTAGCATTAATTGTTATTCTTGTCAGGCCACAATTATTATTTAGTTTTATCAAGAATTGATAAATATCGAATTCAACATCGTGGAAATAGCTGCTTAGAACTACGAACTACGTAGTTTGCATTAATCTTTGACGTTTAGTAATGCTTCTTGAATTCTCATTTCTTTCTACGTGGGCCAGAGTATCCACAAGACTTTGAAAATTAATTTAAAAAGAATAAAGCGAAAAAATCATACGTACGAACAAAAATCACAACACTTTTAGCATTTTCTTCGTTACCATGTGCGTTTGTTTTAGTTTTTAAGTCCGCCATTAGACAGTGACTTCAGTGCCCCCTATAGTTCGTTGGAGTTGCGAATTGAAACAAACGCGGAAAATTCTACCCTTTCCAACGATATGTAATATGTGCAAGCAATATTTCACCCCCATATTCGGGAATTTATGTGAAAATTGGGCCTAAATTGGAATAAAAAAATAACTATTCATCGATTTTTTTTCCGAACTGGTCTGCAAACTTTTTCAGAACTTAAAGGAACAAACTGTGAAAATTTCAGCGAAATCGGCGGGGTAGTTCTCGAGTTTTGCGATTTCAAACACACAGACGCTTTTTGGACCCTTCATTTTTAACCCCCTACACAAAAAGGAAGTGGGTTATAAGTTTGACGTGTCTGTGTATCTGTGTCTGTCTGTGGCACTCTAGCGCCTAAACGGATGGACCAATTTTGAAAAAAAAAAGTTTGTTCGAAAGGAGAGTTGATCGAGAGTTTCTTAGCTAGGTTGCATCTCTGGATGACATTAATTAACGAAGATATTAATTAAAAACATGTAAAAGGTTTTTCGTAATTTTAGCAGTGAAAATACAGTTCAAAATTTAAAAATTTAATACCAAAATAAAGAAATGTTTTTGCCGCGTCTGATAAAATGTGTTCGGAACTTCTATGTTTCATAGAATTTGAATTATAACGGTTGATAAAGCAGATTTTTATAACGGCTAAGCCTTTATTCACGCAATTGATAACCGAATTCATTGTTGGCCGAAATTAAAAGCAATGATTTAAAATTTTTATCTGTTGCCAGTTTCTATTTAATAGCAAATAAGATACTTGACATTGATTTTTAATAATATAAGACTTTTTAAAGATTTTCAATTTCCCCTCTTAATTCTACAGTTGCGACTCAGTCGGTTTTTTTTTTTAATTTTTATTTTATCGTTGTTATTATTGTTTTGATATTTGAGCGTAGTATGGGTTTTAGAAGCAATTTAAAACGTTTAAGAAAATAATTTTAAGAGAAAACAATTTTTTGAGCGATCAAAGTTATTTTTTATGAGAACGCAATGAAGGCCCGTGTTTTGTTCTCGAGTTATGTAAAACAGCATGTTGAAGCACCAATTGTGCACCGTTTTGCCTGTAAAGGCAAAGAGTTAAAGCTGTCGCAAATGTCACCCTGCTTAAAGGTTATGTTTTGTGTTAAAAAACAATGGTAGAAATAGATATTAATAAATTTTTTTCAAGGTGCTCATTTCAAACGACCGTAAAAACGTCGACATTAATTATGTGTCTTATGAAGTAAAAATATGATAGACTGAGACTGAGTTCGTGATTAAAACACAATGGTGGAAGATTGTAAAAAGCAACCATTTTGTCGGGGTCGGGTTCTGAAATTTTTAATTTGATGTTTATCATTACGTAATTGTTACGCTGATTTTCGGGAGAAAAATAACTTTTAACTAAAAAATTGAATTTTGTCTGAAGGCAATTTTCAAACATTGTAATAAAAGCTTTTTACTTCCCTCTACAAAAAAGGAAGTATTGTATTCGCGAAAAAATTTTCACTCAAAAATCGACCTTAATTTCCATTTTATTCACCCCCGAATGAATGTTGAGTTTTTTTTTCGATTCGACCACACGTAGATAAGTGCCTAAAAACGTATAGACAAGCGAAATATCCATTTTGACGATTTCCGAGTTAATTACAACGAGTTTTCTCGTGGCATCTGTATGTGCGGATGTGCGTATAAATGTCGCATAACTCAAGAACGGTATGTCTTAGAAAGTTGAAATTTGGTACGTAGACTCCTAGTGGGGTCTAGTTGTGCATCTCCCCTTTTGGTTGCATTCGGGTGTTCCTAAAGGGATCTTTTACCCCTTTTTGGAGGGAAATCATTGTTAATTCCGATGTAAACTCAAGTGGTGTTATAATTTAGCGGACACTTGGCGATATATCGCCAGTATTTTGATCGCCAAGTTTTGTCTCCAACTTGGCGACAAATTTGGCGATTTTTTTTTCTGGTTTCAATTTGGTGGAGTCACTGTTGGTGATTTTTAGAGAATAAACTGTTGAATCACATTAAAAATGTCAATAATGGGGAAATTACATTAAATTGGAGTAAAAGGAAGTCATGTAATGAACACATCAGCTCGTTTTACTTTGTGAAAACTTCAACAATCAGTCGTAGCATTCATTGCCTTAAAGTAGGTAATCATTTTAAGCTTTAATCTTATGTCTTTGTTATTATCATCTATATGAACTAGTTTCGTTTTACTGATTGCCCTCACTATTTGCTTTCGGAAAAACTTACTTATATTTTCGTAATGTGTTTTCTTTCTCTTGTTTCGTTATTTAAAAGCAGTTGGGGTTTTCAGCAAAATAAATAGTTTGTTAAAAAATGGTAGGGTTATTTATTTATTTATTATTATTATTATTACTATTATTTTGAAAAATTAATTATGAAATATTGACTGGATTTCTAGAACACTTCACTTCAACAGGACTACATTAACTTAACTGTAATATGCTATTTAATTTATGAAATGAAGAATGTTTTTAACTACTTACTAGTTGCTTCAAACACATGTTCCGAAATATGCATCCCTCTCCTGAAATTTAATTATTCGTGTTTTTTTTTTTTTTTTTTGGTTTTTTTTTTTTGGTTTATTTAAAAGAAGTGTTTTTTTTTTCTGATTGGTGTTTCCACATTTGCAGTAACTATCAAGATCAGCGAGGTACGTCTAATGTTGCAATTTTTTACGGGATAATTGTTGACCATGTTCATTTCTTGTAAATTTGATCAATTGAAAAAGAAAACTAATACGTACATAGTTTTAGTTCTTTTAAGTGGCAGTCAATAACTAGTAACTGCAAACAGGGACATCAAGAGGCTACGTTAACCTAGTCGGAAACTAGGGGACCGGCCCTTAGATGGGTCCGACACGGAATCGGAAGTTTTATATTCTTGATAGAGAAAGGGGGGTACGGCGACTAAACTGACAAGGGGACCGTCTTGGTTCTCGGCGGCCCTGACTGAATACACCATACAAACACTAAGAATACCGAGAAGTGTGGAAGAAATGAAATAAGAAGATGAACAGGATTCAAAGGTATTTGGAAATTTTAGGATATTGAGTCTTTTTTTTTAATTTTTTTATTTATTTCTTTTTTTTTCCTTCAAAAAGAAAGAAAGAAAGAAAAATTGCCTGCTGCTTAGTTAAAATTTGCGACTTTGTTTGTCTCATCTAATGTATTATTTCTAAATTGTTGCTGTAAAATCATTTAGAGGATTCATTACCTCTAAAAAAAGAAAAAAAGTTATTATTATAATAATGATAATAATTAATAAATAAATAAAAAGAAAGAAAGAAAACAGGTGATCATTTAATGCACCATAAGTTATCAAGAAATATCCCGATCCAGGGGTAATTCCTGATCACTGAAAAGTTTGAATTATTTGAAATTAAATTTTAGTTTCCTATAGGAAACGAAGGTCGCATAGGTCTTATGTGATAAAACTTTCATAAATGACCAAACTTTTTCCAAAAATTAAAATTTTGCCTTAAATAGTTTTTCCACAATATGAATGCTTGCAGTTTTTAATCAGGATCACCCCGGATCACCCTGCGCTGGTTTTTATGAAATGTTTAAAAATATGTTGCTTGGAGCTTATTCAAATAT
Source organism: Uloborus diversus (assembly GCF_026930045.1). Lineage (NCBI taxonomy): Eukaryota > Metazoa > Arthropoda > Arachnida > Araneae > Uloboridae > Uloborus > Uloborus diversus. Next base: position 92,331,409 of record NC_072734.1, read on the forward strand.
GGTAAAGATTAAGATTTCATGCTGAATTCACAAGGCCACAAATTCATTATTGGTCAAAGTCACTGTTGCTATAAAACAATTATTTCAACCGCTGGACCAGTTAACCGGCACCGGCTTTAAAGATTTTTACCTGTCCAAGTTTTCAAATTTTAATTATTAAGAAAATGTAAATTTGAAAAATACAATGATATTTTTTACGTCAATTTTGTGCTTACTTTTCATATACTTCTGCATTTTTTTTTTCAAAGATTTATTTACTAATGTATGTATTACAATCAGAGGTAATACCAGAGGTTTCTTTAAAAACCTTTTGAAGGCCGGAAAATACTCCTTGATTTTTATAGAGGAGTAAAATGAACGATAAAGGTGCAAACCATAATGATAATAATTTCCGTAAAAAAAGAAGCTTAACTTTTTAGAACGAAATGAAAGGTGATAGGAAGGAAGAGATGTGATTATTTTGGTTTTCAACATTTAGAATGTTTGACACTTTGTATAAATTATTTAATATGTTGTACAATAAATATTTTTAAAACTCCAAGAGATATTTTTTTTTATGTTAAAATTTTGTATTCGAAATACAAAGCATGAAATGAAAAAAGCATGGAAACACGCTTGTCTAAAGTTTTGAATCGTACTTCCGATTTTCGATGAGTGAAAAAAATCTTGCAGAGCTGTTAAAAAAAAATCTCTGATTACAATAACTACTTATCTTAACAGATAAATATCATTGTGAATAAATTGTAATAAAAATCTTACCAGTTAAATTGTATAGCAATTTTTAACGTCTCATGATTTTTTTAAAATGTTATATAATTGTTTATTTTGCGTTTGAAATAAAGAAGAAAACAAACCCTCATCGGTTGATTTTTTTTCTTTACTTTATTTGAAAGGTTGGGAAACGCTGCATAGTTTATTAATGTGACTTTACAGCAAGAAAGATATATATATATATATATATATATTTGTTTCATCTTAGTCAGCAATGAACAAATCATGGTTCACTGGGCGAAAGTAATTTTTAATCGTGGAAGAAATAGCAGCCAATGAATGAACTCCTGTTAATGCTAATTAAATTATTGTTCCACCGCCAGACTTAGTGGGAAGCCACATCAAGTGATAACAAATTTACTCGAAACGCTAAACTGCAACAATAATAATAATATCACAGATTATTACTGGTATTTTTTTTACTGATTTCATACACACTGAAAGTAATTCGTAAAATAAAATTTTGTAATGAGGAAAGAATGTCAAAAGTACCAGGACATTTAAAAAAAAAACATATTTATATTTTGTGTCACTATAACTACTTTTTTAGCTTATATTTAAATAGCAATTAATTTTCGATTCATCAATTTTTAAGATCCATATTCGTGACTTCCAAACATAAAGACGGGAAGATTATAAATCCATCGATACCTGGTTCGATGGTCAGTTCACTGTCGTTCGGGAGAAGTAACTTGGACATAGATGACTACATACACAGATGACTACATAGGTACATACATAGATACATACGCTCAGTTTTTAATTATATAAGATTGTAAGAAAATCATGTTGAGAATTGTAATTAACTTACGTTACAGTTCTTGCGTACCAAGTTTTGGCTTTTTTTATTTAGTTACATATAAACATATATTTTTTTTGTAAAATAGTTTATTTATTTATTCATTTACTTTACTTTTTTGTAAAAAAAATTCAAAGCATCTCGCTGGTTCGCGAAATATTTTCAAATTTTTATCCATCTGTGGGTCAAGAAGGGTGAGAAACGCTGCGTTACAGTATGTAATATGAGTGACTCAGTCGAACAGAAGTAATAACAATCTTTGTGTGGGGAGGGGGGGGGGGGGCAGGATTCGTTTCTGACACATAAAAGTTTCCACAGTTAAGATTGCAGTTTTGTTTTTCTTCCTTGATTTTTTATTCTTTTTTTTTAACACTTCAAAATTTTATTCTGAAGTGTTAAAAAAATGGTTGATAACTCCATTTTTCTAACAGTTATTAGGGGAGAGTGTTGTACCTTGGGACACTGCTAATTTCTAAGAATTTATTTTTAGCAGTCATGTTTTTTTTAAAAAAATCTCTAATGCTAACCTTCGCCATTGAATGGCGCCATAGTAACAATCAGCATCAAAAGAGTTAAACTGATGACTTTGTAAGAGAAAGAAAATTTCATGACTCCAAGGTAAATATCTTCTTCATTTTAATTTCATTTTCTGTCTTTGTAGTTGCAAAACTAATCAACTGAATTTTTTTTTGCTATAAAAGAGAAGTACTTTAAATGTTTTAGTTGTGATAAAATAAAGATAGAGCATCTAGATTGACTACCATTTTGGTTTTTCATAAACCACGTGGTGATTGTACCTTGGGACAGCCAAACATATTGCACCTTAGGACACGTCCTAAGGTGCAACATTATACATGGTTCTTAATAATTAAGATGTGTTTAGGAACATGGAAAAATGTTCTAGTGTGATGTAGTCTTCTAAATACATTTAATGTTAGATAATAATTCATTAATTCATTATTTATGATTCATTATTTCTGATTTAATTCAGTACCATGAAGAATTTTTTTTTTTTTTTTTGGTACAAAATTGGTTCAAGTTGTGGCTGTTTCCTGAATAATGAAGAATTTCCCATGGTGCAACAGAGTGTACAATAGCGTATTGTACCTTGGGACAATTTGGAACTCTTACTTTAAATGCTGGCTAGGTATTTAACCCTACCTATATTTTATTTACAAACTGTCTGAATTAAAAAAATATACATATTGCAGAGAAATATGTTGGGGTACTTTGATGTGACTTTTATATTTTAAATTTGATTTAAATAATTGACGTTAAAAAATAAAATATGAATAGTGTCCCAAGTTACAATACTCTCCCCCTACTATACAGTAGTTTTACACTATATTTTTTATCTTTCATATTCACACAAGTCTGCAGACTATGTCTGAATTGAAAAGTTTTTTCTCACTTTCTGCGCGATTTTTCCAAATGTAAAGCAGAAAAAAGCAGTAAATAGAAAAAAAAAGTAAAAAGTACAAAAAGCGCTAAAAATGACTAAGATGTCAAAAACACTTGCTCTCGTGCCTCAGTTTTCTATTTTACTTCGAAGCTTTTAGCCTGCGTTTTACTCGGTAATTCGAAACTCCAGAACTTTAATACGCTTCCTTGCTGTGATTAACAATAATAAAGAAAAAGGTAAAATATTGCATTCAACGTGTTTTCTTTGTATTAAATTACCGGCTTCAGACAGTTTGTGGTGTAATGTAATTTCAGAAGAATAGAAAAAAAATCTTCCCACAAACACGATGAAAAATTACTGCCATTCACTAAGTGTCAAAGCAAGTTATAAGCTACGGCATTTGTTTGTTTTACCTTTTTCATCTGCCATTAGACAGTGGCTGCAGCGCTCCCTATAGTTTATTGGAGTTGTGAATTTTTTAATTTAGCATTTTATTTTCAAGTATTCAGTTTTTCTGATTCATATAGTAAGTGTTACGACTAACCTAATGCTGGTCTACCTTGCAGACTACTTACGTTTTTTCTTTCTTTCTTTCTTTTTTTTTTTTTTTAATCTTCGTCGCAGACTACTGAAACAAATTATGCTACCTGGAGTAGGAGTATGCATAACAGTATAGAATGAGCCAAGGGAAAAAATTACATTGAAAATGTGGAAATTCTTTTTATAATATTTTGTTGAAATTTTAAGTCATTGAAACTCAAATAAGGCAATGGGAGTAAAATTAGATTGCTGGAATATTATCAGTGCTGTAAGTTTTTTTTTTTTTTTAATGCATTTAATTCAATGGAAATGTTGTTATAAGAACTAAATTTCACATTCACTAGTTTGAAAAACTTAGAAAATGGTAAAATCTTAAAAACATTCTTTAAAAACTGCAATATTATTTCAGAGCTAGGCGCTACAAATTTATTACTATTGCATAAGAAATTGTGATAATTTGCAAAGAAAATGGTACTTACCAAGCCAATGAAAGTGTAAATGTAATTCCTCATTGTTAGTTTTTCTGATTTTACTTTCACGCCAAATCATCAAATATCATCAAATATCTTGACGAATCCCTCGCTGGATTGTAATCGTAATAATTTAGCTCCATTAATTTAATATCCATTCCGAAGAATAATATTATCAATTCCGGCTAGGGTAACTGCGACCGTCCGCCGCGAAAGCAGACAACTCTGTGACGAACTCGAAACGGAAACTCTGCATTTTCCATGCACAAAAAGCGTTAGAGCTTAACGGTCACTGCACCGTTCTTTTTCACGGTTGGAACTTGTGGTAAGCAATTCGAAGGAAACCACTTTCACTAGAGAAGATTAAAAAGTGAAAACGAATTTTCCTTCCCCAATCTATATTTGTTGACACGTTTATTTTTAAATCGCTTAAGCAGGTCGATCGCGTTCTTTTTATTATTTGATTGTTTTTTCTCCAATGATTATTATTTTTTTCCTATCGTCTGATCAAGTTTCTTTGAAATCTGGTTGAAGGTTATATCATTCTTTTGTAGACCGGTTAGTGAATGGTGCGAGTAACTCGTTCTCTTCGGAAATGTGAAGTTAATAAGAGTTCCTTCCGTTTTTCAAGGTAATTTATTCGGACGGGGTGTTCTGGGATTCGCGTTTTCGTTTTATTGTTTATTTTTTTATGGTTTCTGTTCTTTTACGTTCCACTTCGCTGCGTGATGCGCAGAAAGTTACATAAATATGCAAATTGGTGTTTGCAGTTATAACAGCAAATCCGTTGCTCTCATAGTTCTGCGAAAACCCAATCCACGATAAAAACAAGACTGTCACTTTTCAATTTGAAATGTAAATAGTTTTGGCGTAATTTTATTCAAATCTTAGTAATCTTTTAGAATTCAGTTATGAACTTTTTTGTTTGTTTCTCAGGACTAGATTATTCCTAGTGAGATTTTATGCGTTCTGATTTCGAGCATGGAAAGACGTCAGCAACATATGAACCACACTTCTGTAGGAGGTTCATTATTGCAAAACGTTTTTCAAAATTAAGTACTATTAGTATTGCAAAAATTGTTTTTTCTTCTTCCTCCTTGAAATAGCCTAAAAAGCATGAACGAAAACCTAATGTATCTTTAAAATATTGCTAAGAAAAGAGAAAGAGAATTTGAATTTTGGACACGTTGAATTCAAATTATGCTTTTCGCAATCATAGGTGTGTGCGCGTGTGTGTGTGTGTGCAGGATTTGGACGCAACCGCCTAGCAGGAACGGATCTCGGTGGAGACGGTGATCGCTGGAGGAGCAGCATCCGGAGGGGTCGGTCGACAGCATGCTGCAGAAGGAAGAGGGGGCAAAATAAAATCAAAGGACAGACAGACGCACAGTGGGGCGAAAACGCTGAAAAGCGCTTGTAAACGGTCCCCCCCCCCCCTCCTATATTCAACCAATTGAGGAACAATAAATTTGCACAGGCCTACCTCTTAGGCAATCAGAACTGGAATTTTAGAGCCCTTCGTCCACTACAAAGCTAAAGGGAGCCATGAGCATGGAATTCAAATGAATTGCTTTTAAACAGTCTATATATTTTTTTCTTATTAAAGGCAGGTATATTTAATTTTTCTCGTGTCCAATGATAGTAATAGAACGAAAAAAAAATCCAATTCTCAAACCGAAAATCGACTTTGATCAACACCGAAAACTTGGGAACTCAAATTTATTTTTTTCAAAACACTCTACAAAAAATGTCCTCTTATGTCCTCTTTGAAATTAATATTAATTAGTCATCAATAGTCTGTAGAAAGACCCTGAAAAGGAATTAGCTGCGTAAACCTGCGAACTATGGACCCTGAGCCTGAACAAATTGAAAAAACTCCCTAATAACATGCCTGTGTAAACAAACAAGCGAAAGAGGTTTAAAAATATTTTTAAGCGTTTTTTGGCGTTGTCGCCCCACTGTGAGACGCCTAAAACGGTCAAGTGAGAGCAATAAGCATTTCGTGAGTGCTCCAAAAAAAAGAAAGAAAGAAAGACGAAGAATAAATAAAAAAATTTGAAAAAATATTAAAAGTTAAAAATTAGAAAGCATGGTTTTTTGATGGAGAATATGTGTCTCGGTCTGTATGTTCGTCTGCGCCCCCCCCCCCCCTTAATAACTTTTGAGTGAACATGCCGATTCGTTCTTCTTATTCTTTTTTTTCCCTGAAAGATCTCAACGAGAACAAAGATACCAAAGATTTTTATAAAAATCCAAGTGTTCGAAATTTATGTTCTAATACCGTTTACATGCTTCTTTTTAATATTTTCTTCTTAAATCTTTGAAAACATTTACATTCCTTTGCAGTTTTTAGTTGGCTCATAAGCCTCAAAGTTTCGTGAAATTATTCTCAAACTGATGTTTTTATCTTATTTTGCACATTGCAATACTTCTTCTTTTAAATTCCAGTTACAATTTTTATTGCAATAAATGTGCAATATACAACTCTTTGTTGGAAATTCAATTATATTTTATTGCATTATCAACTCAGAACCCACCACAAGTTGGTGGTTGTACTTTGCGTTCCAACCTGCAATTTGCAAGAAGACTAGTTATTAACAGAACTTATACATTTGTAAAAAAAATATAATAATAATACATTCACAATAACTATATCATTTTAATCGAGTTTTTAAGTTTGGATCAAACTTTGAAGTTGGACTAGTGACTCAGATTTTGCATTGATGATTGCGAGTATAAAGTTTTTCCCATTAATCCATATCATGTCTCATCCCAAAATTCCCAAAATACTGACTAACAAACCAGTTAAATAACCCTTTCAACAGCCGGAGTGTAAAAGAGGAACACTAAACTGAATTATGGGTAAAGCTTCAACGTTTTTTGTATAATTTTATATTATTAATTTAGATTGAACTCGGTCGGAAGAAATCGAAGTTTTAAAAACTGACTTAAAAAGCGAGCAAAAGAACTTTTTTTGAATATTGTCAATGTATACGTAATACAGAAATGAAAATGTGGTATTGATCTCTGATGCCGCAGCTCTGACAGAAATGCAGACTCGCGATGAAATTACTGATTTCGACTTTGGTAGTTTTTAATTCCTCAATTCCCGACTCCGACTCTGCGGCCCTGGGCGGTCATTCCAAGCTCGTCAGCTTGCGAGATCGAGATTCTCGCTCAAGTGATTGCTTGTGACGTAGAAATGTCACAAAGTAGTATTCTCATCTACTTAAACCTATCCGCAAGCTAAGAGAGATTAGAATACTACTTTGCGACATTTCTACATCACAACCAATCACGTGAGCGAGAATCTCGATCTCGCAAGCTATCGAGCTTGGAATGACCACCCTGATTTTTAATAGGTTAAGGAGTAGAGTGGACCGAAAAACTTTTCTTTTTTTATTGTTTCGATGATGGGTAGAGCCGAAAAGGTGCCATTGGTAAAGTAAAGTGCGCACAAAAAACTTGAATATTTTGGACAACTTCTTGATCTGCCGCAATTGGGTTGAAGTTTAAACCAGATGCTGTTTTTTTTTTTAATGTTTTTAGCTAAAGTTAGTAAAAAAAGTATTCTTCTATCTTCGATGTTGGGTAGCGCGGAAAAGGTGCCATTAATGGTGCTTAACTCCCATAAAAATTGAGGCGAGTGGTATAATGCCTTCCTTTGTCAGAAATGAGAAGAAGTTTTGGTAACTTCTTGTTTTTTCAAAGTTTTTAATAAATTTTAGCAAATTGTTAAAATACTTTTTTCGACCTATTTATATGAAATGATTATACATTTTGTTACATATCATGCATTTTTGGATGCTTGGTGTGTTATAAATTAACTACTTATTGCTTATAAACTATAAAATTTGAAATATGCTATTAGAAAACTTCGTGCAACTGCATTCAAAATTAAGGTTAAACAGCACAGAACTCAACAAAGAACTAAAGATTGTGTGAATGTACAGAAAATGTCTGCCCACACTCCCAACAGAGAGTGTTATCTACAGTTTTTGGCAATAAAAGCTTTTTCGAGTTGAATTTCTGCATTTTAGTGCTTTTCCTTCTATTACAGTTTTGCTATAATGAAAACATCTCCTCCTTCATGCCATTTGCAGCTTTCGTGCTATTTTATTAGTATTTCTATCTACTTCACAGCTGGTGTAAAGCTTGCAAAAAAGACTTCAAATTCTGAAATTGTTTCGGATACTTTTTTTTTTTCAATTTCATGTAATGAAAGACATTTTGTAATTCCAGGTTGGCTGATATTGGTTGAGAACCATACGATCAGATCGTAATATTCGGTAAATCTGAATTTTAATTTTGGAACCTTAAAAATTAAACACTCGAATTTCTTGATCCTTATTTCATCTTTCCATTGCGGCAATTTTTTTAAAGTACCGTAAACGCGAGCTACTTTGACTCTAGGGTGCTTCTTTGGCTCAAATTGAGAAAAATATACAACGCTGTCTGCTAACCTTCAGGAAGCAATTTTCAAATTAATTTCGACAGTATCCGTTAGAGAGCAGCCCCCAGCACTCAGTCATGTATACCAAGTATTTTGATAGCTCTGTATTTATAACCTCTGAAAATTTTACATGTAGAAGCCGTTCTAAATCAGCTAATAGTTTGTTAAGTTCCTATTTATGAACAGTATTTAGTATTTTATGTAGTAGTGTAGTTGTACTTCTCATTTCTGTTAAGGTTTTAATTTAGAAATTTCACAATAACTACGTATTTGTCCTAACCTACAAATTACGATCTACTTTGGCCCAGCATAAATACTTCCGTCAGAGAGATTTGAAACAGAAAAGAAAAGCTAAAGCAAAACTCTAAACAGGAAAAACACTGGAATTCTCAGCAACGGATGAAGAGAGCGATTACAGACTCAATCCATCAGGGCTCAGTTTCATGGCTTTTCTTATGGAAGATGAAGAGGAACTGAAAGTTGTAGGAGGTTTTAAAAAAGTTGACATAGTTGCATCTACTTCTTACAAATTTTGTTAAATTTTTTGGAAAGTTAACAATTTTGTTGTAGAATGGAAGGGGTTCCGATTTCCCGGGATAGCTGTTGATTATGAGAGAAGAAGGAGTTAATGTTGAGAGGATGGAGCGCACCAGCAAGTTTTGGAAGTAGCCGACGATGTAGAACCCTTTGTTTTATGAATGGTGTTTCGTTAATAAAATTATTCAACCTCCAAAACTAAGGAAAAGATAACTGTTCTCTGTTGGTAATTTCCGAGGCAATAACTAGGTATGCACATTCATTTTAAAATTTTGTTTAAATTTTCCTTAAAACAAATATGCGCGACTCAAACTTCTTTTACTACTTTTACAAAGGAAAGTTTAATTAGTTTGTCATGTTGTTAGCCTGTTCCTTCGGAACTTGTGAAAAGTTCTGAGAGTTATGCTGTTCTTCGAAGTTTTGTTTCGTGTTTTGGTCTTAGTTGTTTTTGTGTCTTATGTTATTTTTGTTTGTGTTTTTCGGAGTGTTTTTTTTTTTTTTTGTGTTTTTTAAACTTTAATTGTTTCTTATATTATTCTTGTATGTGTTTTTTGTTTGTTTCTAGCTTTTTGAGATTTTTTTTACTTACTTTTTTAAACCTCATGTGATACTTTGTGGTGCATGAGGAGTTTTTAAAATGTCTTGAATAATTAAAAAAATATATTTCGAAAAATATTACTTTTTTCCTTTTTCAATCAGTATTTATTTTTTCGTTTCTTTTTGTAGCCAATCGATAAAGAAGGCTTGTTTTGCAAAAAAAATACGTTTAATTCAATTTTACAACACACATATATTATCACATATTTTATAATCATCAAGAATTTCATAATATACATATATATTACATATTTTATTCTTTGAAAGCAATGGTAAATATTTGAAAATACAAATACTAGTAAAAAAAGGCAGATACGAAATCTTTTATCTAACTTTATTTTCTTCATTTGGTTTTAGAACACAAAGATATATACTAACTTAAAAAAGTCAATTTTATTGTATTTTTTCTTTGAAATACAGTCAACCCTCGATAATTCGAAGTATCAAAGGGACCCGGCTAAAACTTTCGAGCTATGGGGAGTTCCCACAGCCTTCTCAAGAGTTTGAGACCCAATGAAAATTTTGGGCTAAAGGAATATTCGATTATCGAGAGTTGATTGTTTGGTATTAGGTAAAAAGTATTCTTTTCTTTTTAGAATTGTTTCATCCGAGGCAATGAGAAGAAAAAATTGCTTTTCTCCCTCTCTTTTCCTGCTTTTGTGCGTAAAAGTGACGTTGAAGTGCTCGAGGAAAGAATGTGATATGCCACATGATGTGAATTTTTCAGTAATGCCAAATTCCAACTAATAAAAAATATTTGTAGAATTTTTCAAAAGTATTATACATTCTATATTCTGCAATACTAAAACCAGACATATTTTTCTGAAAATGTCACAATCCATTGTCACGTTTATTTCAGTTTTAGTCATGAGAAACAAAAAATTGATCGAAAAGTCACTCTTTGTGGCTGGTCACATTTCTGCCCCGAGCCCTTCAATTAAAGGTGCTTTATCAGCTAAAATCAATTTAGCGTGATATATTGATACTTAAAATTTATGTTTTTCATTCTACACACAAAATACATAAAATATTGGACACAATATTGGATAATATTTATCACTAAAATTGTAACAGAAGCTGTTGGAGTAATGTGCCCGGACACAGGCTCGTTGTTCCACTTAACAAGATTCAATTAAAAAATTCGTGTAAAAAAGTAAATCGATTCCACATTTTCAAAAAATCTGTTATGATGAGAAATGGTTAGCGAAACTGAATGTTGAAAATCGAACTGCCGCTCATTGAATTTTTTGATGAGATAAAAATGAAATGTAGAAAAGCAGACCAACCTACCACAGCTCCCCCTAATATATTAATGACTTCACTTCGTTAATGTTAAATCTACGGAAATCGCTGTTTTCCTTCCATCCCCCCCCCCCTATTTATTACACCAAAGAGTTAAAACTTACTTAGGCTTTCTGAAATTTCTTAGATATTTTTGATGGAATACTTTTATTTCGTGTTGTATTGGTTTTAATTAAGATATGATTGGAATTTGACTTGTAGAATTTTCCGCTGTTCTATTTCTGACTTGTTGCAAATAGTTTTCAAGTAGTTAAATCGAAATATCTTTTGCAATTTTTGCTTGCTGTGCACCGCAAAGTCTGATCGAAGCGAATGCATTTGTAATATCAGGAATAGTATAAATTAAGCTTATTCTCTAGAAGTTATTTTTAACTCTTCAAAATCGACACACACACACACACACACACACACACACATATATATATATATATATATATATATATATATATATATATATATATATATATATATATATATATATATATATTTATTTATTTATTTATTTATTTATTTCTCATTTCATTACTTGATTTTTTTAAAGATTATTTAATACTTTCTAAACATTAGTTTTGTTTTCCCTTTTTTTTTGCTTTTTATGGGACATTAGGCTGCTTCCCCTCCCCCTAATTTCATTATTATTTTTAGAAACCTTTCATTGGAAAACTGAATTATAAACATTTTTTTTTTAAACTGAGAAACAATAACGTTATTTAATTTAAAATTTCGCTGATGCATAGATAAAAATAGTTTGTTAAATCTGAGAGAAAAAGTAGAAGATATTTTAATTCAGTAGTTAAATACTGATCTTGAGAGACTGTTGTAAGAAATGAACTATTTCTGCCGTCATTTCTTTCATCTGTTGGCGGTCTTTTACAATTCAGGTTTTTCAACTTGAGTCGATTTTCCCTTCACGAAAAATATCTTTATTTGAAAGGGGAGTATCAAGAAAAATGATTTTTTTTCTCTCGTTTGTTTGTTTAAAACAGAGAATAGAAAGTTAATGTACACAAAAGCTTCCATTTCTTTAAAAATGGGTCTTGATATGCTTACACAAGCTTTTTCAAGCCGTAAGCCGTAATAATAATAATTATTATTATTTATTCTGCAAAGAAAAAAAAATCTGTGCTTTTCATTTTGTAAGGTAAAATTACACGAATTTGATGTTATACTTTTTCGAATTGTAAGAGCATGACAACTCCGCATTTAGAAAACATTCAGGAATCACAAAATTTGCTATAAAATTCCATTTTGAAAAATTTTGTCTTTATGTTTAATTTTATGCTTTTTTTTTCTTGGAAGCGATTAAAGATTTTTGTTTCTAATGGAAAGAATCTATATATATTAGCTGATGCTTTGTTTAAAAGGTGCTACTTTTTTATTTGTTCGTTTATTTATTTTTTAAATATGTATTTCTTCAGATGAGCGAGACATACTTTGTTTCTAGAAATCACCTTAATAGCATCATGCTAGTGTTTTCTTCTATAAAACCAATTTCACTGACACGTTAATAAAATGTAATGATGTCTACGTGCAATCCTTTTATGAATTTTTATAAATAATCCAAGTAATATTTGCTTCTAATAAGAAAACAGTGTAAATTTTATAATTAAAAACCCTTCAGTTTCAAAATAATGATTTGCTTCTGACAAGAAAACAGTATAAGTTTCATAAGTGCAGACATTTTAGTTCCAAATTAATACCCTAAATTATTGAGCAGTTATATCGTTCTGTTATTGAAATGCAACCTGTTACAGCTCCTTTCCTTTAATAACTTATCGAAAATTGGTTTAAAATGTTTCGTACTAGTTAAAGTGAAACATAAAATTTTTCTTCACACTTTTCTTATTTCAATGTAAAACACAAAACCGGTCAGAAGTGGAGTTGACCCTTTCTTACACCGAGGTAGTTAGCTTTTTTTATTCAACTGTTGAAATTTTCAATTTAGTATACAATCTGAAAACTAACTCCTCCTATATTCATTTTACTACGATTCATTTCCCGTAGCGGCTTCAATCTCTCTAATTATAGTACCTTTTTCAATCAAGAATTCGGCTTCCAAAAAAAAAAAAAAAAAAGGAATGAAATGACAGAGCACATGACCGAAAAGGTTCAAACTTGCATTAACTTTTCACCACTGGATCCAAAAAAGAAAGCAATTATCATCTTCACGAAAGAAGAACCGGCAGGAAGTTTTTTTAAAAAATAGTAGCAGAAAAGTAAACCCTCTTAGAAAACCACGAGAGGCATTTCAAGGAAGCGAGACATTAATTGGTAGAAGAGCAAAAAAATGAATTAAAATCTCGAAATAACATCTCGCAACAAAAACCGGATTACAAGTTCAGTGGCGGAAAATAGAATCTTCGGAGGTGGCTGTTTCCTGTAAGCGGAAACTGGTTCACCACCCGGTATTTCTTAAGACATCTATTTTGAATTTCGCAATCTTACATCACGGATCGTTAGAAGCATCTTCCGGTTATTTTAAATGCATTTTTGTATGTCAGAGGAAGAACAGAAAAAATATTTGTTTCCACGAAAAAATATCGATAAAAAATATAGTTTTTTTAATCATAATTTTTTATGTGGAAAATAAAGAGTATGTAACTTGAAATTACAGTCGACTCCAGCTACAACGCGATCCGACTTACGCGAAATGGCTATATTGCGTTTTTTCCCCAGTAAAGAATTTTAGATCTAACGCAAATTCGTCGCCCGCAACACGAACATTTTCAGAAGGAAATTGCGGTGTGTAAGTATCGGCTTTGTTATTGGCTGCTAAAATTTGTTTTTCGTGACTGGACCTTCATCCCTTTGGTATGACTGAGAGCGGAAGTTCGTACATTGTACTAGTCTGAACATCGCTTATACAAATACTCCTCATTTTCATTTATTTTTTTCATACAAAATGTGAATGTTGATTAAAATAATGACACCTAAAAGCGCTGTCTCATCTAAAGTTTGTAAAGATGAAAGAAAAAGAAAGTTTCTGACAATTAAAGAAAAGCTAAAGGTTATGTGCATGAACAACTATAAGATGCGTTGGAGGTAGTAGGACAATTATGAGTGAATCTTCCATATGTACAATTGAAAGTCAAGGAAAGGAAATCCGTAAAAGTTCACCGAGTAATATCCAAGGAAAATGCAAAAACTATGAAAATGTAAGCTGCTCTTGTATTGTGAATGTAAGAAACCAGGAAGAAGGGTGTTACCACAGATGAAAACGTTATAAAAAAAAACTAGTGAAGCAACTGTATTGTTTATTTAAAAATATATAAGAATAACGGTTTAATCACGCAGCATAAATCATAATCATCTTCACTTTTTTAAGTTACAAATATCATTAATGGATCTACTATACATTACAACTATAGTGGATTTGTTTTTCTTATTACATACTGTATGTACCGTACTAGTTTATTTTGTATCTTTCTTTCGCATTAATCATTGATTTTGTGCATCGTAGTGGTATTTTGGGTTGAATAAAACGGTTTTTTTAATACTAATAAAAATTCAGTTTTTTATATAAGAAACAGTAACGTATAGTTGAGAAATGGTTTTTAATAGTTTTAGGTGGTGTTTACAAGTGTTTAAAATAATTGGGTATACTTATAAAAGTTTTTAAACATAGCCTTCGCTACAACGCGAAATTTCTACTTACGCGAGGGGTCTTGGAATGCATCCCTCGCGTAAGTCGAGATTCGACTGTACCTAGTAGTCACTTTATCAAGTAAAAACTATAAAATAGGTTTTGACAAAAAAAAGTAAATTAGGTTGTTAAGAAGAAATACATTAAGTTCAATTTGTATGGAGAATTCCTTGGACAGGAAGTTTTCGAGATATTTGAAGAAATGCGCTTTGAATTCAATACTAACAATAGGGAAACGTTGGAATTAGACGTTTTTCCGCGCTTTTTTTCAGCGAAAATGAAATAAGCGAGCTTGTGCAATAAAACTAACGTACAATAGATAACAAAAACGCGAAAGAAATTGAAAATGAAAAATTTGCAGTTATTGCCCTTTACCTGCTCACAGTAGATTTGTTATCAATCATTTTTTTCACACGTTAATATTTCCTAAAATATAATAATCTAATAAGGTTTTACGACAAACGGTAAACATCCAGCATCTAGCCCCTGGCATTCATTTGAGTTTTGAGGTCTTGAATTCAAATTATGCTCTTTCGCAATCACGAATTGCGATAAGGACCCTACTCGTTGTGTCTCTTGTTTGTACAAATGGCTCCTATTGCAATCCATAATTGCGAAAAACATAATTTGAATTCAAGATGTCAAAATGCAACTGAATCCCAGGGGCTGGATGCTGATGTTGAGTGCTGGATGCTCTTTTAATCTTAAGACGATTGTGTAAAGTCGAAAGGGTTCGACATAAATGAAGCTGATTTTATTGGACATGGACACCACCACCCAGGAGGAGGGACATGCTAGCTGAGTTCCGTGGACCAGGAAAGTTTGCATTGTAAAAGTTGAAAAAGAAAATCAAAGAAACGTCTATTGCGGTCAAGTGAAAACAATAAACAATCGTGATTGCTCTAAAATCCTTACATGCCCGCCAACTTCTCAAATTGAAGAGGCAGACAATTAGGGGGAAAAGTTTTGCGATAAATTTTTTCGTTGAAATCACGTTTCTCAGTAGCAAGATTTAAAGTTAAAAAACATTTGCATTGATCAATTTAACAGGCAGTAGCAACATCGTTTGGAAAGCCAAAGTTAAATTTAAAAAAATTATAATACTGGAAAAGTCTTTGTTCGCACAATGTTCAATTTATTTGAAAAAGATATCCTTAAAGCAAAATATTATCTTAGACATTCAGAAAAAGTATTAGATGTCAGTAATATTTTGGTGGTTAATAATCGCAATCATAAATTAGTGGTAAAAGATCATCTTCATCCTGAGCTGCGCTGCAGCAGCATGATCTTTGGAAATAATGAATTCGTTCTTTTTCTTTTCGGCACATAAGGGTGATTCGTCAAAAACCTGACATTCTCCAATCACAAACATTCTTTTAAAAAATGCTTAAAATAATGTTAAAAAAATTATACTTGCTCTTTATTAGGAACTTATTAAGAGAAAAATAAAGGGAACTGCAGACATAGAGTAAGAATAGTAAACCTGCTTTCCGGAAAATAGAAAAATTCTTTGTTGTCACAATCGTTTGGTATAGAAAAAACGCGAATGTTGATTCATATTTCTATTCCAAACGGTATTGCAGAAAACCAACAACTTTCTTCTTATATTTAGTTAAGACATTGAACTTCGGCAACAATAAAATTTCATAATGAAATATGTGAAGCATTAAACAATTAAACCTAGTATCACAGCCATTTTTTTGGGGGGGGGGATGTGGCTGAGTTTCGAAGAAAGATATGGTTAGTTATAGTTCTTTTCTGTGGCCAAATATCGAAAATTTCTGTGGCGGAGGCGAAGGGGGACATATCTTCAAATCCACTCCCCCTGGTCTCGTTCCTGATTAGACACTTGTCCCTTTTCATCCATTCTTTAAACACTTTTGTAAAATCTATTTCAATTTTTAGAAGCAAATTAACTACAACTAGCAATTCGATTGAGATTGTTCCCAAAAGCTATTGCTCAAGAATATTTCGTCTTACCATGGCTCTCACGCTAACGTCCAAAGATATTGGTTAATCTATCGGCAAGGAATTCTAGAACATAACTCTTACTATTGTGCAACTGAACATAAAGTTGTACTTTCAGGATTTGTAACCATAGTTAAAATTAAACCTCATATTGCACCATCAGTGATCTAAATCATTATTTTTCATTGAAACGTGCAAATGGATCATCGTCCAGAGAACCTAACCTATATTTATTCTTGTAATACGGTTCCTCTAGGACTTCACGCAGGCTTTTAGGAACGTTGGTGATCATTCCATCAACAGTCAAATTCAAGGAATTTTTCATCTGCAACTTGAGATCAATATTCCAGTGATAGACTTTGCTAATGAAGCTGCTTTTAGAATCACGGATGGAGAGGGCATTCCGAAGTCGACGAGTAGAATACAGTGGACTAACACAATTTGCTATCCCGTCTCCCTGCCAAATGTTGCCTTTGACTTTCAGGCTGGCAAACATTCGCCGAATATCATAGAAATGTCCTGTACCGCCATCGAATCCCACATCTGTCAATCGGGCCTCCTCTCTTCTGTTTTTGAATTCTTCAAGAAAGCCAGCAAAAGCGTCCCGATATTTCGTAGAGTCGATGTAGAGCAAAAGTTTGACCTGAAATGAGGGAGAAATTTTCAATGATTACATGCAGGATGATCACAAAAATAATCAGACGTTCATTCGACTGACAGTTAATATTCTACTCTGAACTGCATTTGCATAAGAATTTAAGTTTTGAAACGTGAATGATCAACAGTTTCTTTTATTACCACATTTATCTGCAATTAAAAATGTGCAAGTAATTATGACAACCAATAAAATTCACCCTGATTATATGCACGAAGAATATTTTTCATTTTTCACGAAAGTCAGCAAAAGCGTCACAGAGTTGATGTAAATTAGTGTATTTTGCAAAAACCATTACATTTCTGTAATCATGAATCATCAATTATAGACAAGTTACTCTACATATCAACAGATACCATGTCTATCAACGGATATGGATAAGTGCAAATTTTTGCAAATTGTCTAATCCAGTAAAACCTGTGAAGTTAACCACCCTCGTAAGTTGACTAACTGTCTAAGGTGACTGCTTTTGTCAGATACAGTATTAGTTCTGTATCATATATATCGTTCTTTATATGTTGAGTACCTGTCAAAGTCGATCATTAAAGTATTGCACTGTGAGCGGTCAACTTACATAGGTTTCATTGTACATACAAAAACATGTATACTATGATAATTCTGATCGATATTATTAATGGGAAAATGAGTTTGTTTATTTGCTTGTAATGTTTTCACGTCTTAACTACTCAACAGATCATCAAGAAATTTTATATACACGTTGTCAGGGGTGCAGAAAAGAACATAGGATTCCTTTTATTCAGAAAAAAAAGTATTCCAATATATATATAAATATATATTTTGTTTCCAATGTTAAAGAAAACGATAAATTTCGAGCATCTCATTAAAAAAAAAGTCATATTTGCTCATATTTTTGCAGCATTTTAAAACGCTTAAAAAGTTGTGCTAGATGAACTTTACCCGAAATTTGAGGGATAAGCAGAACACACCCTAATTCTTCATTTTAAATTGATTTCATATTCTATAACTAGGCTTGTCTTGATTTTAGACTTTTTGTGTTTTCTTCAGGACAGGAAGTAGTATTTTCATATTACGAAACGAGGCTAATCTTGGGTTGTTATATTGACACGTTGTTTCGTCAAGACGGGTTTGTCGCCAAAATGATATATTTTTCTGAAAACAAACGCATTATTATTCGGCTAAAATTCTCTCTCTCTTTCTGTTCAAAGCACTCTGTTTAAAGTGATTGAATGATTCGATTTACTGGTAAAGTGGAGGAGCGAGGCGGACTAGGAATAAAATGGTTCTTGCTGTGCGTCGCCCTGAAACTTAATGTACTGCTCTTTAACTAATGTACCAAAGCAGGCGGAAAGAAGGGGTTGAAGCCCCTAAAGTACACCCCGTGCACCGGCTTTGTACTTTAGGGGCACTACCAGTTCGCAGTAGGTAGAAAGACGGTAGCGAAGCTTCCGAGGTACACCGTCGAAGGCGGTTACACTCTAGAACTGACTTGACGCGGCAGTCAAAGGCGACTTATCCAGCGAAAACGTTAAATATAATTGAGATTGAAGGACGAGTAACGATATTTTAATTCAAAAAGAAAGCATATTTATGAGGAATAAAAAAAAAATCTTGCTTAAGTACATGCAGGACGCAGCAGCCCCTCGGAACTCTCGGAAGTAAACACGCTACACATTAGTTAATTTTGTGTACGAGACGAAGTTCATATTATTGTAAACACTGAGGCACATTTTTACAGCTAGGATTATTATACATCAAATAAAACATTTTAATTCCTAATTCAATTTCAAATAGAATTTTACTTCCGTAACTCAAAATAATAACGTAAGAAATAAAAACCAGAGAAGAGCTTTGAAAAATATGCAGAACAATGAACAAATAAATTTAAAGGAAAAAAATCTTAAAAATATATTCGAAAAAAAATGGATTTTATTGTGTCAAGCCTCCCCCCCCCCTTTTTTTTTTGGCGCGCGACCGGGGGGGGGGGTTGGAGTCCGCGAAATTAGTAATTTTTCTGGAGGGGGTCCGCGGACGTCTGAAGCTTGGGAACCTCTGTCCTAAATATTCGCTATTTTTAAAAGTTCACCTTTAATGACACTCCCTAAAATGAGATTTTATTGCATTTTATTAATTTTGATGATTCTCAAAGTTAGTGCTGCAAAAAAGAGTTTAATCACGAATGTTTCCACTTATTTTCTTAGCCTAAATTCATGTTCAGCGCAATGAGCTTACCTCATGTTCTCGACTTCCATCTTTGCTCCAAAGATAGTCTAAAACATGTCTGGCGATATCTCTCCCGGATATCCGTGGATTATTAGAAGTGTTCATTTTGAGATCCAAGAACTGCAAGACCATCCGGGTTGCATAGTTCCCCGGTAGTGATGGATCTGTGATGTGTCGTATATATTTTAGATAATCTCCCACATTCGCACTTCTGGTGCAAGTTCTGAAGCAGTCGCAGGGGAATCCGTGGTTGACTTCTTTGACGGATCCGTTTGGGTGGAACTGGATGTCTGCTTCGATGGCATTCGCACCAAGATCCAAATAATGCGTCACCTCCTCGATGCTGTTCACCATGTGGCCAATGATATAGAATGGTCGTTTTTTCGCTGATGTAAATGGCATGAGAACCATCATCGCTAGGACGGTGCTTGTAATGAAACGGGACATGGTATCAAGAATAATATTGATACTTCGATAACAACTGAAGCCCAGTGGCTAAGTGTTAGCACTTCGCGCTGTCACGCCGCAGACCTGGTTTGATTCCCGGGTTTGGATGCAATCAATTCAGCTTTTCAGTACTTCAGTGGGTCAATAAAATGAATATCAAATGTGCTTTGGGATATTCCGTGCTTGGATGACCACTTCATCAGAACATCTATCTGTCTTGCGAACCGATCAGTCACAAGAACTGAGATGGGCACAGTAGGACTTGGGCCTGTGGACTGGTTTGCCACTAAGTTTAGTTAAGATTAATAACAACTGTATTTCTGTAATAAAAATTTGTATGAGCAATCACTGGTGGTTTGCAGTGAAAAATGTAAATAAATTGTTTTCCGTTCTTTCATTCATAAACAATTTCACTTTTCTTTTCATTTCTCCATTTTCCCCATTCACTTGCAATTCTATCTGTATGAATAATTTGAGAGCAACATTTCAATGCTTTATTAATGCCTGATGTGATGAAATTGATATTTAATTCGAAATGATATACTAAGCAATTTAATTTCAACGCGCTTGTGCTTTAGAAAAAATAAACAAATAAAGTTACCCTTCATTTATTTATTTTTTTTTTAACAGGTAAAGCCCTCAAGACATTTTATTTCACAAAGAACCAGTGTTTTATGCAGTATTGCTCTAGCGTATGCCAATCAAGCGTTGAGTTTGTTTTCTATTATACGCAGATGTCACTCTATGATCCTGTTGGATATGTATTATTTGGACCTGAAAAAAAAGGAGACATATTTTATAATTTTTTTTTACAAAACTTTGCCCTTTAGTTGCAGAAATATGTAGTGCTGAACGAATTAAAAGAGTACTTAAGTTTAGGCGTTTAGTGCATGCTCTAACTAAGAAGTTCTTATGTCTTAAGATGAATAATTTTATAGCAGACAAAAAGTTTAAGGCAACTTCCTCATAGATAGTTGAGATATACAGTAAAGCACTGTTTATACGTTTCTCTTTTATACCTTTTTATCAATTATACGTTTTTTAAATTGGTCCCTGTCTAATACGCATTGACCTATACCTATTATACTTTTTTCATTTGAACGCTTTTTTCATACAGTCCCTTCAAAAACTTACAAAAGGTGCTTCATTATATTTATAAAATAGTGCTGTGAACGAGAAGTTTTAATTTACAGTCAATATACAAAAAAACTTCCTGTATAAAAGTAAAAAATTTCCAATGTAGTTTATAAGTACCAGTATTATATATATATATATATATATATATATATATATATATATATATATATATATATATATATATATATATATATATATATATATATATATATATATATATATATATATATATATATATATATATATATATATATATATATATATATATATATATATATATATATATATATATATATATATATATATATATATATATATATATAAAGGTACTTTGAATGAATATGATGGTATCGATCCTCATCAATGTTTTGAAGCATCGATGATTTAAACCAACGATCTTCTGAACCATCGAATCGATGCGATATCAATGAAAACACATCAACGTTCAAAATAAAAACATCGATGATATCGATATATAGACCCCAAAACATCTGTGTTTTGAAACATCGTATTTTTTGTGTAAGGAACTCTGATACCTGTTTTAATGCGCGAATTGGGTTCACAGACTATAGTTGGTAATTAGTAACCAAGAATTTTGAATTATCAGCAAAAAATTTATAATAATAATGATAATTAGTTATTAATATTTCAAATTAAGAAATGTAAAGGAATGAAAACCTTTTGTAATGAATTTCTAATACAAAATAAAAAAAAAAGAAACATCAATACAAATTAACAAGAGTAATTTTGTAACATCTTGAAATTTTCCATTTGACTAAACATAAACGGAGAGTTTTTAATTATTAATGCAAATCAACTAGAAATTTTTAAAACTGTTTTTCAAACTAGCTAACTCTCACGAAAAAGGAAAGAAAAAATAAAAGAAAGAAGAGGAAAGGAAATTTTGATGAATAATTTTTCTGTTATACTTATATCTAACATTTAAAAATTGCAAATTATATCTAACGCGCAAAATATTTTCAAAGATTATAAATATGTATAACTACTTGAAATACACACTAACAACGATTAGTACAAATTTAAACTAAAATTATATATATTTTTTAAAATCAACAACATATTAAGAGCGACTGACTATAATATAGGTTCATTCATATCTTACAGAAAAACTATATTATAAATTCATGCTTATATTTGGAGAAAATTTTAGTAGAACACAATATTTTAGCTTATAATATGCTTCAAAAAGTATTAATAATTTTTCTGCAGTATAAATCAAGTTCCATTGACAACTAACTAGAACAAAGTCCACATTTCCAATGTGATAGATATCACAATAACTAACTAATAATGAAGTTTATATCATAACTGTAAATATATTCATAATTTTTAAGGACATTTATTTTATTCAATTATAAAACATCGCACCCAAAAAACATTGATGTTATAAAAATCATCGACCCTAAAATAGCAATGGTAAAAATATCGATGCTTTAACAAAAACTTCGATATCGATATCGTACCATTAGGCCAGAAAATAGAAAACGGCTAGAAAGAATTGAAAGAATTAACTTAAAGACTTTCTCCCTCTCTCTTTGAGATACTTCTAAAACTTGATATTTACACTGGAAGAGAGACGTAAAAGTTTCGAATTAAAGCAAATTACCTTAAAAATACTGTGGGCAAAAATAAATTAACGCAAGCAAAAAGAATGGGAGGCTCCCTCAACTTTTTGTAGAGCATACATTTTTAAATATAAAACAAAAACCTAGATGGAAGTGGAAAAAACGAAAAAATAAAATACGCATATGGTTAAAAACGGTTATATTAAATATCACCTAGAAAATATCTATGCTGAAATAGCGCAAAGTTTTACAAATGTGACACTGAAAAATTATAAACTATTATATAGTAGTTGCATGTACTAGAAAAATGATGTCATGCCAAGCACTTTATAATTAGGTTGATGTTTGAAAATTGCAAGGATTTCACTACAAACTGTGCATGGGTGCTGGGTGCAGAAACTATGTATTTAAATGAATCTTATCACTATTAATTATGATTGGATTTGCATTGGTTGTAGTTGTTTGGTTGTATACTGTAATGGTTTATTTTCAGTCCGGGGGAAAAAAAACTCAATTACATTTGAGGATTAATTGAATTAACAGTCATCTATTGCATGTTTTTGAAAATTACACTTCCATCTCTCAATCTTTACTAATAATAAAGCTGAAAGTCTCTCTGTCCACATCTCTGTCTGTCAGGATCTCTGTGACGCGCATAGCGCCTAGACCGTTCAACCTATTTTCATGAAATTTGGTACAGAATTAGTTTGTAGCATGGGGTGTGCACCTCGAAGCGATTTTTCGAAAATTCGATTTTGTTCTTTTTCTATTCAAATTTTAAGAACATTTTCCCGAGCAAAGTTATCATAACATGGACGAGTAAATTACCCAGTCATCATAACGTGGAACCGTAACATGGGCAAGCCAATTGGCGAGGAATTCATCATACATTATTTGTAAACATACAGGCGAACCAAAAGATCTTTTAATTTTCTACTACGGGCAAAGCCGTGCGGGTACCACTAGTATTAAATAAAAATGCAGGATCATCCGCTGTATTAAAGGGAAACGCAAAACTCTAACTTTAAACATAAATACTCAGAACTCGAGTAACTGTGAGGCTCAAGTTCCTAAATTATTTGGAGGCCCCATGAATGAGCAAAATGTTATGCATAAGCCTAGGAAGAGATGGTCTTAGTTCCAGGCTTACTTAGCCTGGTGGTACTCACACCTTATAAATACTTACACATAAATACAAATAAGAGATATTGATTTAATCTCTTCCTAAACATATATTTTCAATTAAATTTACTTTTATGTATTGGTCAAAACGAACATTTAAGTAGAAAGAATGATAGAAATCTTAAATACTTTACCTCGAGGACTGAAAATTCTTTTCTTCTCAGTGGTTTTTAGAATGTCTTGTACAGAATTCTTGACAATGTACAGAATGACCACAAATGGCTGAATGTACAACGGGCCATCGAATGAAGCCTCCGAAAATCGACCGCAAATGGCTATCTGACTTTTCAGTTCAAGATTTTCAGCAATTTTTGAATGATGAAGAAATAATGCGATGGGGATGCATCACTCTAGTGTGAAAGGAGTAATTCCTCCTCTTCTCTTGATATTTATGATCTAGGTCACATTCTTTATTCAGCAATGTCGCATAACAAATGTAAGAAACATCTCGATTTACGTGTTTTGACGATAAAAAGAGCAGGTGCTGCAGACAGATTAATCCTCTGACTGTTTATCCCGTGCTTTCCACGGGCAGCACAAATAAATTGAAAATTTACTCATCTTACGATTTCTGTGAGTATAAGTACGTTAAGTATATTCAAAATCTTCTCCCGCCATCTTATGTGATGTGGGATTCCTGACAGCTCGTCATTTCGCAAGCCACTTTATTGAAGCAGAAGGCTACTTCAATTAAGAAAGAATCTTGCAGACATCGTGTTGTTTGTTAAAGAAAGTGAAAGTTGAATTTTTGACATTTTGAATTTATATAATGTTTCTTGCGGGTGAGTCTTGTGCATGGGCGTAACCAGAAGGGGAGACAACTGCCCTTCCCCAGAAGAGAACATTTGACTCCCACGCTCTTTTCAAATGTCACCAAAAATAAATTAAAATTGAAATTTTCGGAGTTATTTTTTGAGCAATCACGATTGCTTATTGCTTTCATTTGACTGTTTTGATGTGCTGTCATTTTATTTTCCCACGAGCACTCTCTGCAGCACCATCGTCGACTGGTTCCTCACGATGCTGCTCCTATAGCGAAAACAGGGGCGTAGCTAAGGGGGGTTTTTGGGGACAACCCCCCCCCCGAAACGTTTGTCTCAAAAAAAAAGAGAAAAAGAAAAGAGGAAAGAAAGAAAAAAAAGAAGAAATAGAAAAAAAAAATCTAAACGACTTTTTCTGAGTAACAAAGGTAAAAATTCACTTCACCCCCCCCCCCCCCCCCCCCAATGCCATTGAAAATCTGCTCCTCAAGCATAAAGACGCTTCCCTGTACTGCGACAATTGTTTGATAATTGACTGAAATTTGACTCTTCGCTTTAGAAATGAGATTGATTTGTTAAATCCACGTATAAGCAGCCTTTCTTCATCATCGATTCTGCAAATTGCTAAATATGTTTAATTTTATGAGTGGCGCAGTGGGAATATTGCATACAGTCGAATCTGTATACTTCGAATTTCACAGGGAAGAAAAAAATCGAGATAAAGAGGTTTTGAGATACGGAGGCTTTGAGAAACTTTATAAAAATTTCGAATATGATGATGAAAATTTGAAATCGATACTAAAGACAATGTGGGCTCTAGATTAAAATTCCTCTGTATTAGTTTTGTTAGGTATTTATTCTATTATTACATTATTAAGTGCTTTATTGCAAGTTTAAGGAATCATTTTGACAGTAAAAGAAACTTTAAGCATATCTTTTTCAAGAAAAAGTCTTATTGCTTTTTGGTCCCTGATTTTTTTTTTTTTTTTTTTTTTTTTGGATTCATTATTTATTCTCTTGAGGTTAGCGATTGCTGCAAATCTAACTTGGCCGACTTGGCTAACTTCTACGATTTTACTTTTTTCATCACTTGAAAAAAATCTTATACTTTCTTTTTACTCCTATCATTTCGGTTTTCTAAGGAATCACAATTTTAAGAAAGAGAGCAACCAAAGAACAGTACTAATCCAGATAACAGAGCGAAATGGCTTTTAACTTGAATGATCTTTAACCATGAGCTTGAAATGTTCATCTTAAATGTAAAACCTGTGAATTTCACCCCTTTACTAGTCTTCCAAGAAAAGGCGCGAAACGACTGTTCTTTTGTTAATCTTCCTAGAAAGCCTATTCGTGGAACGCATTTTGGACACTAGGACATGACAGTATGTACTGATCAATATACAGTCCGATCATCTATGATCGGGCTGGATTCGAACCCGCACCCAGGGCCCGATAAAGCCAAACTGGTGCCCAGGTCCGGAGTAGAAGTTGGTGCCCCCGCCCCTCCCCCTCCATGAGAAAATCCGCACAATTTTAAATTCAGTGTGTTATACTAGAAACCTTATATGAATAGAAACTACATTGAAAAGGAAACCTGGGATTTGAATACCAAACACTTGATAGTCTAGTCACCTTACTAATCAGAGTTAAAAATTGCCTTACTTTAAGGTGAAAATGAGTTTAAAAACAATTTTAAACTGCAAAAGAAAAAAAAAATCTTACTAATTCAGACATTAAGTTTTAAAAAGGCTTCTTTCTCGCTTTAACAGGGGCAAATGTCTCGATCGCATCATCGACACCTAATTTTGGTATTATCCTGAGAAACGCAACTTCTCAAACGATTTTTGATT
This sequence comes from Uloborus diversus, assembly GCF_026930045.1. NCBI lineage: Eukaryota > Metazoa > Arthropoda > Arachnida > Araneae > Uloboridae > Uloborus > Uloborus diversus. The sequence goes on from NC_072734.1 coordinate 92,357,711, forward strand.
CTTTTCAAAAATGAAAAGGAACTTCCACTGGAACTGTTGCTGACGCGAATTTTTTTTTAATTTTACGAGTTTTTGAGCTGATTAAAAAAAATTTTTGAGCTTCCTCTCCCTTAAAGTTGAGAAAAAGTAAAGGGAGCAAAAAAAAAGGAAGTAAGTAAGTTAATTTAGGCTAGGCTCTTTTGGTGCCCCTAAATTTGTGGTGCCCAGGTCCACGGACCCGCCGGACCGTGCGTTAATCAGGCCCTGCCCGCACCCATGGAGTGGAAGCTTCTACCCGTCCCCTCGTGCTACTGATTGTTTATTAGAAACGTGTCTGAATACTTGGACAATCAAGGATTAGATTTTTCAATGTCGGATAAAAGAGAGAGAGAGAGAGAGCGAGAGAGAAAAAAAAAAAAACAAATTTTTCATTTTGACTGATCCAAAGATAAAACTTTCCCAAGAGACTATTCAACCTGCATGATTTTCGAAGAGGAAGTTCTGCATACCTGGGATTAGGCCGAGAGCTTTAAGAAGTAAATTACGTGTATATGCTAGAAATAATACTTCGATGTGCTTGAGTTGCGAGAAAGTTTCAAAAACGAGTTCGCTTATGTTTTTTTAATCCGGCGAATAATAGTGAAATCATTCTAATGAAGTAGGATTACGTTTCCTACACAAATCAAGCATTTGATGTGATTTTAATCAAGCTCGTCCTTTTAGATTTTTCCAGGAGTGGGTGGGGCAACTAATCCTTCTGTTCCTCTTAAATGAAAGGCCTGATCTTAAATTCAGATGTGCAGATACTGTCTTTTACCTTCCCACGGCAGAACAACTTTTGGCATGAAATTTTCTTTCCATTTCTCTGATTTTCTATATTTCATCTAGAAAATGTTCGATTTTTTATGTGTGCCCGCGAGATTCATAAAAATATGAGATGTGACCCTTGAATGAAAATTTTTCTGAACCAATGGTCTAAGAGCAGTGGTTCTGAAACTTTTCACCACTGAGGACCAATTGATATCCTCCCTAATTTTAAGTGGACCACATTCGATAGAAATAATATTTTCACAACAACACTGTTAAAACGATTCAGCAAAACGTTCCTGGAAAATATTAGGCAGCTGATATGCCTAATTTCAGCCAGTAACATATCTCGCAAAAACCAGGAATATTTTCCGCTAAAACTCAGTAACCTTCTTGAAATTATCCTGAGAAATCCAGAAATCTTCCCGTTTAAAGCCAGTCGTGTCTCTAGAACTTTAAAGTAATCATAGGTAGGGATAATATAACAGCTCTATAAGCAATATTGCAATTATCGTCAAAGCTAAGCCAGAATTGCAAGCAATGATTGCAATTCTTGCAAAGCTAAGTAGTCCTAAGACTTTTTCGCTCCCTTGTGGAGCTTAAACAGTCCGGACAACCCGTAAGTGAAACAAAGTCGGTACACCTTATAAATACTCTCAGTTAATCTATAAACTGGGAGCTATAAATATTTTTTAAACAGAGAGAAGTCTGCATTTCTGCAATTTGTAGCCATTCAGGAAACTTTTTGAAAATGATACTTGATATTTCCAGGAAGTGGATAAAAACCGTTGAAATCCCGAAACGTTACACGGAAATACTCAGTAACGTTTCTGAAAATTTTTACAGTGAATTATACTAGGTGAAATGAGATGAATCCAAAAGTTTTCTTTCGAAAATTTAATAACAATTATAAACTAGTATGTTGTGGCCATCACGAAACTTTCTTCTATATATTTTTTTTTTCTGATCCCTCACCATGCTTGATGAGGAAGCAATATCCCCAAAAAAAACAAAATTACACATGCAAAAACTTGACGACCATTCCAATGTATGAATTATTGCAAAAGCAAAACAAAGAGCGAAAATTGAAAGTTATTTTAAAAGCCTTGCTTGAATTAATTACAAATATTTTATTTGTTAACAAACATAAGATGGCAACAATTAAAAATTTTAAATCATTGAGATAATATTTCCGATCATTTCCATACAATTAAAATCACGAAAAATACGCAGACGACAATCTATTACGATTTATCTTTCTTATTGTTGCATTAATAAAGCTATTTTTATTCGCAAAAAAAAAAAAAAAAAAAAAAAAAAAAAATCAACACCTCTTGGAGCGATTGGCGTCAAAATTGAACCAAAGCCTGTTTACATATGGATTCACATATATTCCAAATTTCAACCAGAACGTAGCATTACTTCTTGAGATAGGGCACTCACAATGGAAAAAAAGAACGGGCGATTGCGCTACCCCCTTTTTAGCTGTTGACACCAAAATAAAATCAGCTCTTATACTCACTAAGGACTACTTGCCGATAAATTTTTCTTTCATTCTGTTCATTATTTCTTGAGATACAGCAGTCACAATTGACGACAAAAAACGTTCTATAGCTCAACCCCCGTTTGAGTTATTGACACCAAAATTGAATCAGCACCTGTTCCTGTTAATGGCAACATATGGACCAAATTTTGTTTGATTCCGCCAATTACTTCCTGAGGAATAGCAAGCACGCGTAACTCAAAAAACGTCCCATTGCTCCACCCCCCTTGGAGGAATTCGAGCCAAAAACCAATGGGCACAAGTTCACATAGGGGCACATACGTGTACCAAATTTCGTTTGATTTCACGCGGTAGTTTTTGCTGTAGAGCGGCCACAAAAAACTGGTCACACACAGACGTGACACACACACATACATACACACATACATACACACACACACACAGACAGACATTTTCCAAAAATAGTCGAAATGGACTCAGCACACCTCAAAACGTTCGAATCCGTCAAAATTCGAAATTCGAAGATTTGCACGAATCCAATACTTTCTTCTATATATTAGATATAGAAGAAAGTAAAAATGATATAGTTCGTGCTGTTACTAGCTGTTCGCGGACCACATGAAAATTGCTCACGGATTCCTAGTGGTTCTTGGACCACACGTTGAGAATCATTGGTCTAGAATAAGTCAGTATTTTACTTGAAAAATCAGCATTAAAAAATGGATAATCGAACTTTTAAATAAGTTTTACTCGCATGTGTCTTTTTTTTCACATTCATGTTTTGATGTGACACCGAGGATATACCTTCAATTTACGAAGTTGCGAATCAATTTACGAAGTTGCGAAGTTGAAGCGATTGGCAATGAACTAGAAGTCCATTTGGTTGATGTTCCCACACTGATTCATCATTTAAGGCAGTGAGAAACAAAAGGATGTAAAGGAACATTTTCAAATTTTTAGTAAAACGCGTATAAAGATAAGGTTCTAGGTTAGCTTTCATTGAAAAGTTTCTCTAAATTATGCCGTATAACAGCACCCACCAGTGCTACTATTACTACATCTTGCCCCAAGACAGGGAAGAGGTTCACCTAGCTTTTGTGCTATTTAGCTCCAAATTTTTAATTTTGCCACTTACATCTCTTTGCTTCTCACTGCTTCATTTGTGAATAACGATTGTTCTGAACCGAATGTACGTAACTGAGATGGATAAAATCATAAAATGAGATCTATACACATATCATAGATCAGTAAGTATAATTTATTTATAAACGAGCCTCTTCAGCTAAACTTGTCATAAAGTGAGCTTAACACTTATGAGTGAAGTGAAGCTTAATTCGCATACGAGAGACTTAGAGATTTAACTCGATTAAATGCGTTTGAAGTGAATGAGTATTTATGGTAATCATGATGTGCGAATCGATAATTTTGCTCCTTGAGCATAATGGCTGCGTATGTCTACGAAATGAATTCAGGGATCCAAAGAAATATTGGTACACAGATGTACCCAATTGGGAACTAGTACTGATTACGCAGGAGTGCCTCCCTCCTAAGAGCAAGTGCACACACCCTTCCCTAAATATCGCGATCGATGACTCTCCCAAAGCAAAAGCCCCCCCCCCCACCTGAAAAATACCCCTCTAAACATCCCTCCCCTTTAAAAGTTTCAATGACGCAGTCTATGCCTTAACCCCACCTAGGTGGATGTCGCGATCAAGGTTAGCCTTGAACTTTTATTTTTTGAACTTTTCCTTTCGCCCACCGCTTTCCTGATTTGAAGTGAACTGATTGAGATAAAAAAAATAAATAGAATCGTTAGAACAACGAAAATGATTTTTTAATACAGTCCGATTTGCAAAGCTTGTTCTTTGAATTTGTAAATATTGTTAATATATTGAATTTTTTTTAGTTTGATAGTACTGTGATTTTTTTAGTCAATTTTAGTAACTCTCCATGAAGTCAAAAGATGCAAACGCCCAGAAAGAATCGGAAAATGGTAAGATTTTTACCTTGAAATTTAAACTCAAGATACCGATTATTACATTTTTTGGCGCCCCCGGGTGGGCGTTTGCAATTATATTGAATTAAGTTAAGGAAACTAATAGTATTTGATAAAGATAGTTTTTTTTTTCTTAATATAAATGATGGAGAGTTTGAAGAAATTACGCACTCCATTACGAAGTGGTTTTTCGAGAATCGCTAACCAACTGGAAGAATACTTAAAAGCTACGGATTGTAGTCAAGATGAAATAGAAGTCTTAATTAACCAGTTGAGTGAGAAATGGTGTGTACTTGATATGAAAGAAAAAGAAATTCATGAAATATTAGCTAATGATTCTGATTGTGCTCAAGAGGATTTTGATGTTGAATATAATGTGTATGAGTCATACAAAGAAAAATTCATACGACTTAGAACGAAAGCTGAAAAAATGCTGCGCAGTACTAATAATGAAATTTCAACTGTTGTGACTGAAACGGAGTTAAATAAACGCCGATTTAAGTTACCGCGAGTGGAGTTGAAAAAATTTAATGGGGATATTAAGGAGTGGCTCGGTTTTTGGGGTCAGTTCAGAAAAATTCATGAAGACATAAATATAGCACCTGAAGATAAATTTATTTATTTGACTCAAGCTACTGTAGAAGGCTCCCGTGCCAGGGAACTCGTTGATTCGTTTCCCCCATCTGCGGAAAATTACGAACAAGCAATTGAATGTTTAACTGCCAGATTTGGTAGGGAAGACTTGCTCATTGAAGTTTATATAAGAGAATTATTGAGTCTAGTGCTGACAAATTCAATGGGTCAAAAGAAGATGCACCTGGCCAAGTTATATGATAAAATAGAATCACATATCCGAGCATTAAATTCCCTGGGTGTTACTTCCGATAAATACGCTTCGATTTTGTATCCATTAGTTGAAAGTTGTTTACCAGAAGATATTATTAGAATATGGGAAAGAAGCATGACTTTAAAAAATGAAAATACTAAAGAATTAAATAAATTGACCTCTCTAATGAATTTTTTGAAAACAGAGGTTGAAGGGGAAGAAAGAATTTCCTTAGCGAAAGAAAGTTTCAGCTTCGATTCGAGGCGAATGAAGAAACATTCCTCACCACCTCGCTCGAGTAGAGGGGAAGAAGAGAAGATTCCAACTGCAGTCGGACTTATTGGTTCCACAAATTCAAACACGTGTGTATTTTGTGAGAAGAAAAATCATGAATCATCTGCTTGCCGATATGTGCTGAAAATGAATTTAGATGATAGAAAGAAGATATTAATGAAAAAGGGCTGTTGTTTTTGCTGCCTTAAAGTGGGTCATAGAACTCGAACGTGTAAAGTAAGAATTAATTGTGAGCGATGTAATGGAAAACATGCAACTATAATGTGCGACGAAAATAAACACCAAGAGCGCGATAAATTGAAGACAGACGTGCTGAAAGAGAATGACGGTCAAAAAGCTATGAATGACACAGTGCTAAGTAACCGCACTTGTAGTCCGAACATTCTGTTGCAGACCTTGTACGTCAGATTACGAGGCAAAAAGGGAGGGAAAATCGTGAGGTGTCTTATTGATTCTAGCTCCCAACGGTCATATCTGAGTAAACGAGTCGCTGAAGAAATGCAGTATGATCGTCTTAAAGAAGAGAATGTTATACATAATTTGTTTGGTGGTAAAGAACACATAGAAAAACATTACCGACACAGAGTATTAGTCAGCAGTATTAACAAAGAATATCACTGCAATTTTGAAGTACTTGACCAAGAAAAAATATGTTCTAAAATACCAACTTTGAAGTTAAATCCATGTGCGCAAGAATTGAATAAAGGAAATATAATTTTGACAGATCAATTGATTCCAAAAGAAACAGAATCTGAAGACATAGATTTATTAATTGGAGCTGATGTAGCAGGTAAGCTTCTCTCTGGAAAATTCATAGTTCTGCCATGTGGACTCGTAGCTGTCGGAACACATCTTGGATGGACCTTGATGGGGAAGATGCCATTTGACGATCATGATGACAATTCTACAATGGTGGTAACCAATTTATTTATGAAAGATTTTACCAGTCCAGAAATGTGGAACTTTGATGCAATAGGTATTGCTGGTCCGATCGCTAAAAAAGACATGGAAGAAAAGGAAATCAAATATGGTTCTGAATCTGAAAAAGATGAAAATGAAGTAAAAAAGACCACTAATAAAGATCCGGTGGAAGTTGATGACGTGCAATCAAATGAAGTGGATGCTTCAGAAGAAAGTGCAAAACCTGTTACTTCTGTCGAAGAATTGATGGATACTAAAACAGAAACAGATGTGAAAGCAGAAAATATAGATGTGAAAGAAGAAAGTATAGATGAGGAAGAAGATAAAGAAAATGATACACCTTCTAAAGAGAAAATAGTTGCATCTGTTGAGCACGAAAATGATGCCAGTGTTGAGCATTTAGATGAAAGTTTACCCATCTCTGATCCTGAGCAAGAAGGCAGAGCTAACCAGTCGCTTTCTTCTCATCAAGAAGACTCTGAAGAAGCAAAAAGGGTTGAGAATCCTGACGACCTTCGTTCCAGGAACTACCCAGCTAAACAGTTGCTGAAAATGAAATGGTGGGAGAATTCAATTTGGTTAAAGAAGAATGAAGACGAATGGCCACAATTTGATTTGGTTTTCAATGATGAAGAATCTCGAGAAAAGCGAAGGAGTGCTGTGATAAATACCCAAGTCAATGTGGAAAGCGAAGATATGTTTCACAGATACTCAAATTATCCGAGACTCATTAGAATCTTTGGATGGATTTATAGGTTCTACTTGAATTCGAAGTCTAAAAATTCTAAACAAAAAGCAAATCTAAGTGTACAGGAGATGAAGAATGCGAAAAAAAAAAAAAAAAAACTTAAGTCCGGAGTTGTCACACGTCCTGTGCAACGTGTGTACAGTTTAGAAATAACAGAAAACGATGAAGGTACACTTTTGAGAGATAAAGCCACTACTCGGAAGAACCAGGAACCAGCGGTAACGCGAAGTGGACGAATAGTAAAAGAACCCAAGAGACTAGGCTTCACAGCAGATTGAGTTCTTCATTGGTGAAGAGCTCAAGGTGGGAGGATGTCGCGATCAAGGTTAGCCTTGAACTTTTATTTTTTGAACTTTTCCTTTCGCCCACCGCTTTCCTGATTTGAAGTGAACTGATTGAGATAAAAAAAATAAATAGAATCGTTAGAACAACGAAAATGATTTTTTAATACAGTCCGATTTGCAAAGCTTGTTCTTTGAATTTGTAAATATTGTTAATATATTGAATTTTTTTTAGTTTGATAGTACTGTGATTTTTTTAGTCAATTTTAGTAACTCTCCATGAAGTCAAAAGATGCAAACGCCCAGAAAGAATCGGAAAATGGTAAGATTTTTACCTTGAAATTTAAACTCAAGATACCGATTATTACACCCTTGGATTACGTTTAGTATCAATCACATTATGGGATAACTCGCATTGGAAGGACTGAAACATAAATTGGAATATCAATCGAACTCTATGAGAACCGACAGTGATTAAATATTAGTGCCAATTGTTCCTAGGGAGGAGACGTATCGAACTTTTTTATAACTTCAGCATGTTTTTTATGTATAAAAGAATGGTCTATGAATTCAAATAAATAATGACATACATATTTCTCCCAGATAGGAACGAAGGCTAGTTTGTACAATGCAGGACATTGGAATAAAATATATAGAAATATTCGAGATAGCTTCGAAACAATAGTCTTAAATTAACGTCGTACTCATCAATTAAATGTTAATTATTGTTCAAGGGGAATTTTAAAAATAAACCTATTGTTACTATTATTATTTTTAGAACAACACTTGTTAAATTCCTTTATGCTTCCTGTGACTGTAAAAAACAACACTTTAATGGAAGGAAGTATCAAACGTTCAAAGAAAATGTATCAGATTTCTGCAAATGATATTTTCTGATAATAGCAGAATTTTCGCAGCGTCGGAAATATTATTTTCCTTCAAATGTAACAGAAAGCAGGAAATTCCGCTGATCAACTTTACGATACTAATTAGATCCATATACTGTTATCGATAGATTTTTTTAAACGAATTTCATGACTAATGCATCGTGAAAATATTACGTGGAAGATAGAAAGAAAATACTTCCCGAAATTCCGTTATAAAGGGACTCTTCCTTAAATATTATATTGCTTCGTGATGCTCAACAATATTATTCATGTCCAAGACGCAGCAAGTAGTCTAAGATTCCACTTCAAATTTCTCCCCCATCTGTTTCAAGAATAAATAAAAATAAAAAGATTATTTTTTATACATAATTGTGATTGGACGAATGTTTTTTCCTGGTTACTTATCAAAAGATGGCCGCAAGTAGGGGGAATCGTTCTACCATCTAGGGTTTTAGTGGGAATTTTTCTCAAAAACAATTTACTTGTTAATACAATCTTTTTTTTTTTTTTAATCTTTTTAAAAAGGAAGTAGTAAAAAAAATTGACCACATATTTCCAAATGGTGCGTATCGTCAAAAAGGGAAAATGATTATCTTTCAAATGAAAATGAAAACCGTAACAAAATATACAACACCGTTTGGGAGATGAGAAAAAGCAGTTGTTGAAAATCGCAAGTGGGGAAATGGGGTCCAAGTTGCCATCTTTGACGGGCATTTCGAGCTAGGAGTTTTTCTGGGGAAAATAAAAATATGTTTGCAACGTACTTGAGTGTGTGTGTGTGTGTGTGTGCTTTAACTAGAGTTAAATTCAAAAACTCCCGAGACTATAAAGGTAATATTTTTCGTTTTTTGCCTGAATTGACATGGTCTATACCAAAACAAATCAGAAATGCACAGGAATGTATGAAAGAAATCCCGACCTGAAGAACTGGGGATCCTCCCACCCCCTCTTCTCCTCACGATTTTTACAGGAATCCTTCTTCTGAAACTTGTGTACTTCAGCACAGAACTCGTCGCAAAAATCACCGCTGCAGCTTTATGATTGAAAATATGGAAGCGGATTTTTAAACAGATTCGATAATAGGTTTCCCAGCTCTGCTAAAGTGTCTTGTTGTGAGTGATACAATGAATTTGTACTACACACTGTCTAAATGTCAACTAACCCAAAATGAAGATTTTTTTATACTTTTGTCTGCCCCAGGGCAAACGACTTTTGTATCCCACTCTAATCTCTCTTCAATAGCCATATAGAGAAGGTTTTAGACGCAATGTTCAGGAAACAAATTAACAGATAAATCTTTTTAAGCAAGAGAAAGAAATTACATATTTTGAAATTCTTCAAAGTTGCATGCTTAAATGTCCTGTATTCGTTTCTAAATGAATGCTACTTTGTTCTTTGTACTTATCGCTATTTTTGTTTTATGGGTAAAGATGGACCTCGATTTTATACTACATCAAAGCGGTGTGTTTTGAATTTTGTCAGTTAACAAAGAAAACAAATGAAAGTAGCTATTGTTTTTCATAACTTTTACCAACCCAGGCAGAATTTTTTCTTGATTTCTCTGTGCTATTTAAGTTTTGTTGAAGGTTAGTAAGTAGAAGGAGGTAGACCCATGTATCTAGACTTCATTCATTTAGCTATCTGAAAGATATTCTGCATTAACAAGCACCCGAGCAACGCTGGGTAATAAGCAACACTTCCATTAATATATTTCTTCTCATCTTTTTCAGTGAAATGCAACCGCTCATCAGAAGAATCAAAGTTGCTTCTTAACCACTGCTGCAAATGATGCACATACCCAAGACTGCTCTCATACTCAAAGTTATTGCTAATCAGGATTGGCAAAATGTAGAGATTAAATGGCTTTAAGGACTGTGCCTTCAAGAGTCAAGAATTTTTAAATAATTAATATCAAAGTCTTGTGTACCTGTACAGCCTATCTAGGCTCTTGCGCAAAAACACCCAATACAACCAACCATCAAATACTTGAAACTTTTACAATAACAGTAAACACTTATTATTGCAGTGTAAAAAAAGGAGGGGGGACTATATTAATTACGTTTTAATGGAAAAAGTTTACGATGTTAGTTTTTTAACTGCTTTTTGAACCAAGTTCCAGTTGCAGATTCCCGGAGAAGTTTTTAAAATCCTATGCTCTGAATTTTCGTGCTATAAGGATACCAATGTAAATGATCAATTTGTCATACATAAGGAACTCTTAAGCTAAGGAAGACCGATTGCAGTTGTAACTTAATCAGTAATTTCGGAACCTCAGTTTTTCTTGAGCAATAATTAAATCGTTATAATCTTGACTAATAATAAAGCCGAAAGTCTCTCTGTCTGGATATCTGGATCTCTGTCTGTCTGGATGTCTAGATCTCTGTGACGCGCATAGTGCCTAGACCGTTCGGCCGATTTTCATGAAATTTGGCACAAAGTTAGTTTGTAGCACGGGGGTGAGCACCTCGAAGCAATTTTTCAAACACTCGATATTGTTCTTTTTTTATTCCAATTTTAAGAAAATTTTACCGAGCAAATTATCACAACGTGGACGACTAAATTACGAAATTATTATAACGTGGAACCGTAACATGGGCAAGCAAATGAATATAGCAAATTGGCGAGAAAATCATCATCCAATATTTGTAAATATAGAGGCGAACCAAATGACCTTTTAATTTTCTACTACGGACAAAGCCGTGCGGTAGCACTAGCGTCACATAATTCGCTGCCTTTTGACCAGAAATCTGTGTACAGTACTAATCCTGAAATGAACGTGAATTAAATCCTATCAAAGGTACAGAATTGCGCTTTGTTCTGTGCAGGAAAACTCAAAAATAGCTTTTGTAACATGGAGGAAATCCCTCGATTGATTCAGGTGCCGACTTTGTTTTTTTGTCTTAATGAAGGTCGCTCGTGTCATGCTTCAAGGTTAAATGAATAAAAAGTTTTCAAGTTCAACTCCCCTAATGTCCGAGTCATTGAATACTTGCAATTAGCAACAAATCGACCCTCGTTTTTGATGAATCTGATGGTTGCATAGAGGTTAGTTTCAATTGAAATCGTCCGTTAAGAATAAAAAGCTTTTGATTCAATTCTGCCTGCTTTTTAACGGATATTAAGTCAGTTAATCGGCTGAAGCAACAGTTTTTAGTTTTGTGGCGAAAGTTGATGGTTTCTGTTTACAAAAAGGATCGCTCGAATTCTTTTATTTATTTATTTATTTTTTTTGCCTTTCCGCTGAACATTGCAGGGGTCAGTACTGGCTCTTGTCATATTTTATGAGCTTAGTTATGCGCGATGTTAGGCATTTTCGTTTCACGATAATATTTACGCAGATAAAAAGGAAGAAAAATATTGGAAGCTAATACTGGGCAATAAAAACGTTTTGTTGTAGAAATTTTAAAACTGAGACAAGACTGCCGTGACGTGTGACTTAAATTAACTGATCATGAGATTAAAATGCAATGCTAAAATTAAACGTTCGAGAAATATTTCTAAAGTCACTCACACACATGCACTCACATGTAGAACTACCTCAGACTCTTCTATACAATCTTGAACAAGCTGTTTCTCATAATTTAAAAATTTGATTTTAAATTCAAGCCATAATTGAACAAATTTTTTTTAAGCGTGTAACATTCAGCCTCTCTTTTTTACAATAGGGTGTGTTATTTAAAAAGTAAATGAGCGAGTTTTTTTTTTCCTTACTTTAGTTGTGAAAAGGTCAATCATTTTCTTATTTATATACGTTCATGCAGGGTCGTCGCTACGGGGAGGGGTTGCAACACCCCCCAGTTTTATAGAAATGGGGTCCCCAATTTCATTTTAGCGATGCAACAAACGAAGAAAAAGGGAAATTCTTTGTTGTTTTTAAAAAATAAAATAGTAATTATAAATGAACAATGGGGTTGTTTCCTTCAATCAAAAATAGTACTTTTAGTCACTGAAATTGATAGAATAAGCAAAAAAAAAATATAAATAATAACATAGACCCAGTAAGTTTTTTCATTTTCCAAACAGTTATTTTTTAATTGATTTTTTAAACTGCCCGATTTTTCAAACAAGGCGTAGCCTTGATGACGTCACAAATGATGCTCTTTGGCGCATCTTTGTACCGCGTTTCCACATTATGATAATCATGAAGCGAATTAAAATTGCGCTCTATGCTTGCTATCAACCATATCGTTGCCAATACACGGGAGTAAAGATGCGAATTAAATATTTTGCTCTGTGAATGGCAACACAGAATTTCATTTCATCATTTGTGATGTCATCGGCAAGAAATGTAAACAATGAAAGCTCACCGATTTAAGTATTTTTTTTTAAATATTAAACTTAAACAAATTATTTAAAAAATAGTTAGATCCTATGTTTTTAAGCATGTTCTTTCAGAAAAAAATACTTTTAAAATTTTGTAAACGACCCAATTGAAATAATAGTGACAAAAAGTTTTTTTTCTGTAAAATTCTGGAAAATGCAATTTTAAAATACAATTTAGGAACATCCATGATTTTCTTTTATTAAGATTATCTGAGTAAGGGCCGCAAAATCGTACGCTACAAACATTTTTTAAGGCAAAAAAAAGTATTCAGTGCACTATTCACAAGGACGCAGAGTGGATATATCTGCCTAGTCGGAAACTATGAACCTGGCTCAAATTGAAGTATTGTGCATAGAGTTAAACTAGTAGAATGGGAGGGAGGACCGGCGACAAAACTAATATGGTGCACGCCTTGTCTCTCGGCGGCCGTGGTTATACGAAACCATGCTTCATGGCTCTTCAGTTTAAAAGAAAAAAAAATAGAGAAATAAATAGGTAACTTCATAGGGGCCGTCGAAACATTACCATATGTAATTTTCTTGATGAAAAATATTGTCTTGAAAATCATTGCTGAGGAGAGAAAAAGGCTTGGGTTACCGAAATGTATTTGAAATCGAGAAAAAATGCCAAAAGAGATTCAAAGTATTGAAATGAATACTCACGCCAGAAGTTCTAAATTTTTGAACGTAAATATCGTAAGTGAATCAAAGCTTGATCACAGCCTTCTATATATCAGGCCTACGCGCTGTATTGCGCAATCGATGTCACGTGACCTCAAGCAGGCGTTGAGCGGGAAAATCCCTTTAGTTCAAACAGTGTTGTGGACTTCAAGTAGCTGCTCGTTGCGGATGCAATATTGTATTTCATCTCACAACTTTAGTATCAAATAGCAAAGTAATATTTATTCCAAATGTGTGAATACGTTATCAACTATCTTTATAGAGACTTAAAATTATGTTTTCTTTTTTGTTCTTTGTATTTGACACTGCTAAATCGTTACGCTTCGTCAAGTTTACATTATAAGTCGTTGGGATACTTTGGTGGTGAAAATTTAACGTATCAAATGTTTAATATCTCCAAATATGTTTGAAACTACTATTGTTGGATTAAAAAATGTTAAGAAGGTAAGTGTGGTTACCAATGGTTATTTTTAAGCAGAATTGATAATAAAAATAAATACAGTAAAATCCCTCCTAACGGATACCCCTCCTATGTGGACTATGTGGACAGTATTTAATTCCTCGATTCTAAGGTAAAATTAAAAGGTATTACTAAACCTCTGTCATGCGGACTCCCCTCTATTGCGAACAAAAAATTTTGTCTTGTTAGTGTCCGTATTAGAGGAGTTTTACTCTACTTGTTAAATAGTATTTTAAGGATTTTTTACTTGTAAGGGATGAATTTTTATGTATGTTTTTTCATGCTACATATTTTTATCACTTTCGATTTTAATGACGAAGCTTTTTTGCCCTCAATTTGTGTTATGATTATTTTTTGTAACTATTGTTTCAAGAAACATTTTAACATGAGTTGGCTGAAGAGTGCTGTTTAAAATATACATTAGATCGCGGTTCATTAAAAAGAGCAACTGTTTTAACTTTTAAAGCAGTTTCTATTTCTGTAAGGTACTGTACTCTATTATTGAAAGGAACACATTTTTATTTATGTTTTTTTTCATGTAATACACGTTTATTACTTTCGATTTTAATGACGAAGCTTTTTGCCCTCACTTTGGTAAATGATTATTTTTTGTAACTAAAATTTCAAGGAGCTTTTTAATATGAATTCTCTGAAGAGTGCAGTTTAATAGATACATGAAATCGTAACTTTTGAAAAACACCAACTTTTTCTTTTAAATCCAGCTTCTATTTGTATAAATGTATTTTAAAATGTTGTGGAGTTTTTTTTTTTTTTTTGGAGGAATTCACATCAAATGAAAATGAATTAAAGCTTTTAACAACTATTAGCGAGCCATGCATTAGAAATGTGGTACATGACCATTACAAGCTTAGCTCTCACACCATTTTCTTGATTTTGAGAAATATTATGCAAACGATTTATAACATACTGTTGAATAACTTCTCCAAAAAAAAAAAAAAAATACTCACAGATAACTCATGATAAATCTAATTATATTTTTTACTCTGAAATATATGAATCAGTATTGTCCTTTTATACCAATTGTTTAGTTTGTTTCAATTGTTCAGATGTTTTGTAATTATTATTGGGTATTGGAGTGATTTTTTTCTCAAAAATGTATGCTGATTCTTTTGTTTGTAACAGTTAGAAATATGGCTAAATATTGGTTTATTTTATTCCATCTTTTTTTTTTTTCATTTGTCTGTGCTTTTATCAAAGGAAATCAATACTACTGTAAATCATTCGTGTGAAAAATGCAAAATATTTATTAGTTTATGAATAAGAAATATGCACTTCCCGTTTATCTTCCCCGTCTGTCCTAATCATTTTACAATTTACAGTAAGCAAAATTTATTTCGTACTTTCTTTTGCATTATGATTTGAAGTTGAAGTGTATTTTCTTTTTACCCATTAAAATTTTCATTTTTATTCATTATCTATATATTTATTGCGAATATAATATTTAATGTGTCAAGCATGAATTTTAATTTAGTTTACTATTTAAGAACTATTTGTGTCGATATTAAAACTCGAACGATATAAATTTTTAATTTAGAGATGTATCAGAGTATTTCGTGTAAAAATTAACTGTTTTTTTTAATGGATTATAAAAAAATCTAAATTTTTATTCACGGTAGAGCTATTATGAGATGTAAACAAACCGCCTTCACGGGCGGCCATGTTGAATGAGCGCGCAGGCCTTGTGTTAAGATGGCTGTGGCTTGATCAAGAGAAGCAGGAGGCCCATCTATACATATCTATCTATCTTCTATACATATAATAAAACAAGATGTTTGTGTGTGTGTGTGTGTGTGTGTTTGTGGCGCGCATCCCGGGAAAACAGTAAGGCCTAGAAAGATGAAATTTGGTACACAGGTGCAGTTTTTGCTGAAAATGTGCACCTCGGGCTTCGATTTTTGATATTTTAATTAGAAAAAAAGTTATTTAATGTTTTATGTGATTTTTAGCACTTTTTAGTACTTTTAACCTCACAGACCCCGAACCAATCGCGCCAGACAAATATTTTTTGCACTATAGTGTCCGAAATTTAATTTTAAATATGATGAACAAAAAAATTTTGAAGATAGAGCAATTTTTGTATTTTTTTATGAATTTTTGAAAAAACCTTTATTTTGCATTTTTTTCTGGGTTTAATTTTTTTCTAAACGCATCCCGTGAAAAATATAATAACCGCTTTCCTACAATTTTACTATGTAGTAGCCAGAACATTTCGCCCTCTACAGGAAAAAAAAGTTTTCAAAAATATTCAAAAGTTTTTTTTTTACAATTTTTTAAAGGCAGAACGAAGATATGAGCTATCGCTTCACCGAAATCTGCTGTCCGCTA